>NC_081415.1:591263334-591420834 GCF_030272615.1 Cryptomeria japonica | reverse complement strand
AGAAGGGGGCTTATGTTTACTTTGTGCATTATTTTATTTTTTTTATTTTACCTCTAGAAGCATCCTCACAATCCAGCCTAGTGTCCAATCTGCCTTGCCTTGGTCTTACTTATTGCCAAGTTGGGGTCAAGAAGGCACTAAGGCGAAGAAGGGGGTTTATGTTTACTTTGTGCATTATTTTATTAACAAATCATAATTATTATTTTTTGTTTTTACCTTCAGAGGCATATCCACACGACCTTGTCTAGTGTCCAATCCATCTTACCTTGATCTTACTTATTGCCAAGTTGGGGTCACGAATATGCTGAGGGGAAGAAAGGGGCTTATGTTTACTTTGTGTATTATTTTATTAACAATTCATTATTTTGTTATTTTTTTACCTCTAACGATATCACAACTCATCTCATTGTTCAATCCGCCTTACGTTGATCTTACTTATTGCCAAATTGGGGTCAGGAAGGCGCTGAGGCGAAGAAGGGGTTTATATGTATTTTGTGCATTATTTTATTAACAATTCATTTTTATTTTTATTTTTACCTCTAAAGGCATCCCACAACCCAGCCCAGTGTCTAATCCGCCTTACCTTGGTCTTACTTATTGTCAAGTTGGGGTCATGAATACGTTGAGGCGAAGAAAGGGGCTTATGTTTACTTTGTGTATTATTTTATTAACAATTCATTATGTTTTTAATGTTTTGCACCTCTAACAGCATCCCACAACTCAGCCCAGTGTCCAATCTACCTTACCTTGGTCTTAATTATTGCCAAATTGGGGTCAGGAAGGTGCTTAGGCGAAAAAGAGGTTTATGTTTATTTTGTGCATTATTTTATTAACAATTCATTTTTTTATTTTATTTTTACCTCTAAAGGCATCCCACGACCCAACCCAGTATTCAATCCGCCTTTCCTTGGTCTTACTTATTGCCAAGTTGGGGTCAGGAAAGCGTTGAGGTGAAAAAAGGGGCTTGTGTTTACTTTATGTATTATTTTATTAACAATTCATAATTATTATTATTTGTTTTTACCTCTAAAGGCATCCCCACAACTCAGCCTAGTGTCAAATCCGTCTTACCTTGGTCTTACTTATTGCCAAGTTGGAGTCAGGAAAGCGTTGAAGCGAGTAAAGGGGGTTTATGTTTACTTTGTGCATTATTTTATTAACAATTCATTTTTTTTATTTTTTTTACCTCTAGAGGCATCCCACGACCCACCCTAGTGTCCAATCCATTTTGAATTATTTTATTAACAATTCATAATTATTATTTTTTGTTTTTACCTCTAACGGCATCCTACAACGCAACCCAGTGTAAATCTGTCTTACATTGGTCTTACTTATTGTTAAGTTGGGGTCAGGAAAACGGTGAGATGAATAAGTGGGCCTATGTTTATTTTGTGCATTATTTTATTAACAATTCATAATTTATTTATTTTTGTTTTTACCTCTAGAGGCATCCCCACGACCCAGCCTAGTGTCCAATCCTTATTACCTTGGTCTTACCTAAGGCAAATAAGGGGGATTATATTTACTTTATGTGTTATTTTATTAACAATTCTTAATTATTATTATTTTTGTTTTTACCTTTAAAGGCATATCCACATGACTCAATCCAGTATCCATTCCGTCTTACCTTGGTCTTACTTATTGCCAAGTTGAGGTCAGGAAGGCGCTAAGCGAAGAAAAGGGCTTATGTTTTACTTTGTGCATTATTTTATTAACAATTCATAATTTTTTTATTTTATTTTTACCTCTAACGGCATCTCACAACGCAGTCCAGTATCCAATCTGCCTTACCATGGTCTTACTCATTGCCAAGTTGGTGTCAGGAAGGCGTTGGGCAAAAAAGGGGCTTATGTTTACTTTGTGCATTATTTTATTAACAATTCATAATTTTTTTATTTTATTTTTAGCTCTAGCGGCATCCCACAACGCAGCATAGTGTCCAATCCGTCTTACCTTGGTCTTACTTTTTGTCAAGTTGGAGTCAAGAAGGCAATGAGTCGAATAATGGGGCTTAAGTTTATTTTGTGCATTATTTTATTAACAATTCGTTTTTATTTTTTTTTAAATTTACCTCTAAAGGCATCCCACGACTCTAATCAGTGTCTAATCTGTCTTACCTTGGTCTTACTTATTGTCAAGTTAGGGTCAGAAAAAGGCATTGATGTGAAGAAAGGGGGCTTATGTTTACTTTGTGCATTATTTTATTAACAATTCATAATTATTATTTTTTGTTTTTACCTCCAAAGGCATCCCCACGACCCAGCCTAGTGTCTAATCTGCCTTACCTTGGTCTTACATAAGGCAAATAAGAGGAATTATATTTACTTTGTGCATTATTTTATTAACAATTCCTAATTATTATTATTTTGTTTTTACCTCTACAGACATATCCATAGGACCCAGCCTAGTGTCCAATCCACCTTACCTTTGTCTTATTTATTGTCAAGTTGGAGTCAGGAAGGCGCTGAGCGAAAAAGAAGACTTATGTTTACTTTGTGCATTATTTTATTAACAATTTATAATTTTTTTATTTTATTTTTACCTCTAACAGTATCTCACAACGCAGTTCAGTATCCAATCAGCTTTACATTGGTCTTATTTATTGCCAAGTTGGGGTCGGAAAGGCGCTGAGCAAAAAAAGGGCTTGTGTTTACTTTGTGCATTATTTTATTAACAATTCATCATTATTTTATTTTATTTTTACCTCAAACGACATCCCACAACGCAGCCCAGTGTCCAATCCACCCTACCTTGGTCTTACTTATCGCCAAGTTAGGGTAAGGAAGGCACTGAGGCGAAGTTGGGGTCCAGATGTTTGTTTTGTGCATTATTTTATTAACAACTTATTTTTTTATTTTTTTTAAACCTCAAAAGGCATCCCATGACCCAACCCAGTGTCCAATCCACCTTACATTGGTCTTACTTATTGTCAAGTTGGGGTCAGGAAGATGTTGAGGCGAAGAAAGGGGCTTATGTTTACTTTGTGCATTATTTTAGTAACAATAATTATTATTATTATTTGTTTTTACCTCTATAGGCATCCCCACGACCTAGCCTAATGTCCAATCCATCTTACTTTGGTCTTACTTATTGTCAAGTTGGAGTCAAGAAAGCGATGAAGCGAAAAAGGGGGCTTATGTTTATTTTGTGCATTATTTTATTAACAATTCATTTTTTATTTTTTTTTACCTCTAGAGGCATCCCACGACCCACCTCAGTGTCCAATCTGTTTTGCATTATTTTATTAACAATTCATAATTATAATTTTATGTTTTTACCTCTAACGACATCCCACAATGCACCCCAGTGTTCAATCTGTCTTACCTTGATATTTATTTATTGCCAAGTTGGGGTCAGGAAGGCGTTGAGGCGAAGAAGGGGGCTTATATTTACTTTGTGCATTATTTTATTAACAATTCATAATTATTATTTTTTGTTTTTACCTCTAAAGGCATCCCCATGACTCAGCCTAGTGTCCAATCCATTTTACCTTGGTCTTACCCGAGGCAAATAAGAGGATTATATTTACTATGCATTATTTTATTAACAATTCATTATTATTATTTTTTTGCTTTTACCTCTAGAGACATATCCACACGATCTAATACAGTGTTCAATCTGTCTTACCTTGGTCTTACTTATTACCAAGTTGGGGTCAAGAAGGTGTTGAGCGAAAAAAAGGGTTTATGTTTACTTTCTGCATTGTTTTATTAACAATTCATAATTTTATTTATTTATTTTACCTTTAACGACATCTCACAATGCAACTCAGTGTCCAATCCGTCTTACCTTGGTCTTACTTATTTCCAAGTTGAGGTCAGGTTGACGCTGAGCGAAAAGGGTTTATGTTTACTTTGTGCATTATTTTATTAACAATTCATAATTTTTTTATTTATTTTCACCTCTAACGACATCCCACAACATAGCTCAGTGTCCAATCTGCCTTACCTTGGTCTTTACTTATTATCAAATTGGGGTCAAGAAGGCGTTGAGGCAAAAATGGGGGCTTATGCTTATTTTGTGCATTATTTTATTAACAATTCATTTTTTTAATATTTCTGGAGGCATCCCACGACCCAGCCCAGTATCCAAACCACCTTACCTTGGTCTTATTTATTATCAAGTCGGGGTCAGGAAGGCATTAAGGCGAAGAACGGGGCTTATGTTTACTTTGTGCATTATTTTATTAACAATTCATAATTATTATTTTTTGTTTTTACCTTTATAAGCATCCTCACGACCTAGCCTAGTGTCCAATCTGTCTTACCTTGGTCTTACTTATTGTCAAGTTGGGGTCAAAAACGCGCTCAGATGAAGAAAGGGGCTTATGTTTATTATGTGCATTATTTATTAACAATTTTTTTTTTTAATTTTTGTTACTTTTAGAGGCATCCCATGACCCAGCCCACTATCCAATCTGCTTTACCTTGGTCTTACTTATTGTCAAGTTGGGGTCAGAAGGTGCTAAGGCGAAGAAGGGGTTTATTTTTATTTTGTGCATTATTTTATTAACAATTCATAAATTATTTTTTGTTTTTACCTATAGAGGCATCCCCACGACTCGGCCCAGTGTCTATCCAATCTGTCTCACTTTGGTCTTACCTGAGGCAAATAAGGGGGATTATATTTATTTTGTGCATTATTTTATTAACAATTCATAATTATTATTTTTTGGTTTTTACTTCTAAAGGCATATCCACACAACGCAGCACAATGTACAATCTGTCTTACCTTGGTCTTACTTATTTTCAAGTTGAGGTCAGAAAGGCGTTGAGCGAAGAAAAAAGTTTGTTTACTTTCTACATTTTTGTATTAACAATTAGTAATTTATTTATTTATTTTACCGCTAACGGTATCCCACAATGTAGCCTAGTGTCCAATTCGTATTACCTTGGTCTTACTTGTTGCCAAGTTGGGGTGAGAAAGACACTGAGCGAAGACGGCTTATGTTTATTTTGTGCATTGTTTTATTAACAATTCATAATTTTTTTATTTTATTTTTCTCTCTAATGGCATCCCACAACGCAGTACAGTGCCTAATCGACCTTACCTTGGTCTTACTTATTGCCAAGTTGGGGTCAAGAGGCACTGAAGTGAAGAAAACGACTTATGTTTATTTTGTGCATTATTTTATTAACAATTTATTTTTATTTATTTTTTTACCTTTGGAGCCATCCAACAACCCAGCAAAGTGTCTATTCCACGTTACCTTGGTCTTATTTATTGTCAAGTTAGAATCAGGAAGGCGTTGAGGCCAAAAAGGGGGCTTATGTTTACTTTGTACATTATTTTATTAAAAATTCATAATTAATTTTTTTTGTTTTTATCTCTATAGGCATCTCCACAACCCATCCTAGTGTTCAATCCATCTTTCATTGGTCTTACCTAAGACAATTAAGGGGAATTATATTTACTTTGGGCATTATTTTATTAACAATTCATAATTATTATTTTTTTGGTTTTACTTATAGAAACATATCCACACGGCCCACTCTAGTGTGTAATTCGTCTTACCTTGATCTTATTTATTGTCAAGTTGGGGTCAGGAAGACGCTGAGAGAATAAAAGAACTTATGTTTTATTTTGTGCATTATTTTATTAACAATTCATAATGTTTTGTTATTATTTTTACCTCTAACGACATCCCACAACGCAGTCCAGTGTCTAATTCGTCTTACCTTGGTCTTACTCATTATCAAATTGGGTCAGGATGGCACTGAGCGAAGAAGATGGCTTATGTTAGCTTTGTGCATTATTTTATTAATAATTCATAAATTTTTTATTTTATTTTTACCTCTAATGGCATCTCACAACATAGCTCAATGTCCAATCTACCTTACCTTGGTCTTAGTCATTGTCAAGTTAGGGTCAAGAAGGCATTAAGAGAAGAAGAGAGTTTATGTTTACCTTGTGCATTATTTTATTAACAATTCATAATTTTTTATTTTAGTTTTATCTCTAACGGCATCCCACAACGCAGCACAGTGTCCAATTCGCCTTACCTTGGTCTTACTTATTGTCAAGTTGGGGTCAGGAAGGCGTTGAGGCGAAGAAGGGGGCTTATGTTTATTTTGTGTATTATTTTATTAACACTTCGATTTTTATTTTTTTTAACTCTAGAGGGATCCCACGACCTAGCCTAGTGTCCAATCTCTTTTAACTTGGTCTTATTTATTGTCAAGTTCGGATTAAGAAAGAGTTGATGCGAAGAAGAGGGGCTTATGTTTACTTTGTACATTATTTTATTAACAATTCATAATTAATATTTTTTGTTTTTATTTCTAAAGGCATTCCCACGACTCAGCCTAGTGTCCAATCCGTCTTACCTTGGTCTTACTTATTGCCAAGTATGGGTCAAAAAAACGTTGAGGCAAATAAAAAGGGCTTATATTTATTTTGTGCATTATTTTATTAAGAATTCATATTTGTTAATTTTTTTTTACCTCTAAAGGCATCCTACGACCCACCCCATTGTCCAATCAATTTTGCATTATTTTATTAACAAGTCATAATTTTTTTAACTTTTTGTTACCTTTAACGGCAATCCACAACGCAGACCAGTTTCCAATCAGACTTACCTTGATCTTATTTAATGTCAAGTTGGGATCAGGAAGGTGCGGAGATGAAAAATGGAGTTTATGTTTAATTTGTGCATTATTTTATTAACAATTCATAAATATTATTTTATTAACAATTCATAAATATTATTTTTTTCTTTTACCTATAGAAGCATCCCCACGACTCAGCCTAGTGTTTGTCCAATCTGTCTCACCTTGGTCTTACCTGAGACAAATAAGGGGAATTATATTTATTTTGTGCATTATTTTATTAACAATTCATAATTATTATTTTTTTATTTTTACTTCGAAAGACATATCCACACAACGCAGCACAGTGTTGAGGTCAAAAAGGCGTTGAGCGAAGAAAAAGGTTTATGTTTACTTTCTACATTGTTGTATTAGCAATTCGTAATTTATTTATTTATTTTACCACTAACGGTATCCCACAATGCAGCCCAGTGTCCAATTCGTCTTACCTTGGTCTTACTTGTTGCCAAGTTGGAGTGAGAAAGACACTGAGCGAAGAGGGCTTGTGTTTATTTTGTGCATTATTTTATTAACAATTCATAATTTTTTTATTTTATTTTTACCTCTAATGGCATCCCATAACGCAGTACAGTGCCTAATCGACCTTACCTTGGTCTTACTTATTGCCAAGTTGGAGTCAAGAGGGGCTGAGGCGAAGAAAGAGACTTATGTTTATTTTGTGCATTTTTTTTATTTTTGACCTCTGGAGGCATCCAACGACCCAGCAAAGTGTCTATTTCACATTACCTTGGTCTTATTTATTGTCAAGTTAGAATCAGGAAGGCGTTAAGGCCAAAAAGGGGGCTTATGTTTACTTTGTACATTATTTTATTAACAATTCATAATCATTGTTTTTTGTTTTTACTTCTAAAGGCATGTCCACGACTCAGCCTAGTGTCCAATCTGTTTTACTTTGGTCTTACTTATTGCCAAGTATAGGTCAAGAAAACGTCGAGGTGAGTAAAGTGGGCTTATTTTTATTTTGTGCATTATTTTATTAAGAATTCATATTTGATAAAAAAGAAATTACCTCTAAAGTCATCCTATGACCCACCCCATTGTCCAATCAATTTTGCATTATTTTATTAACAATTCATAGTTTTTTTTGTTTTTTTTTACCTTTAATGACAATACACAATGCAGCTCAGTGTCCAATCAGACTTACCTAGATCTTATTTAATGTCAAGTTGGGATCAGGAAGGTGCGGAGATGAAAAATAGAGTTTATGTTTACTTTGTGCATTATTTTATTAACAATTTATAAATATTATTTTTTTGCTTTTACCTATAGAAGCATCCCCACGACACAACCTAGTATCTGTCCAATCTGTCTTACCTTGGTCTTACTTGAAGCAAATAAGGGGAATTATATTTACTTTGTACATTATTTTATTAATAATTCATAATTATTATTTTTGGGTTTTTATTCTAAAGGCATATCCGCACAACGCAGCTTAGTGTCCAATTCGTCTTACCTTGATCTTACTTATTGTCAAGTTAAGGTCAGGAAGGCGTTCAGTGAAGAAAAGGGTTTATGTTTACTTTCTACATTGTTTTATTAACAATTCATAATTTATTTATTTATTTTTACCTCTAACGGCATCCCACAACGCAATCGAGTGTCCAATTCGCCTTACCTTGGTCTTACTTGTTGCCAAGTTGGGGTGAGGAAGACACTAAGCGAAGAGGGCTTAATGTTGTCCACTTGAAGGACTAATATGGAAATTATTGAATGCTTATTTTATAGAAAATTAAATAATTATTGCCATTTCTCTCTCTTTCTGGAAATTAAAATAATTTAGGATATGTGTAATTATCTTTGATTTGAGCTTCTTGTTGGAAAGAGAAAAAGGGTGTGACTTCTTGAACCCTTGTATGAGCTTTACGATGCTTATGTGTTTAGATTATTAAAGGGCTATGGGTTTAAAATTTATATTGGTTTTGGGAGAAAACTGTATGAGTATGTTTAAAGAATTCTCCATGTGTATGTTGTAGGAGTAGCATGATTAAATTCTATTCTAGTAAGGTGCATTGCTATGCGAATAGTTGAATTATGTGAACTGCTTGGTTTGTAGAAGTGTTAAAAAGAGCATGTTATTGTAGCTTCGAGAGAATATTAATGTGTTTTCCGAAAGATTGTCTTATGTGTTTCATTAAACCAGTTTGATTGAAGATTTATTTTATCAAATGCTCCATTGAACTCGCTTTTGGGTATGTGGAATTACCTTAATGTGTTTAGGAAATGCGAATGGAAAAGCTTGTTTGATGGCGTGCATTAATATGTTTTATTTGGGGTAATAGCTTCTTGCTTATCTTTGATCGTAATGTGATCTTCTCTAATAGGTTGCAAATTATGACGTGTCTGTATTGTATTATTTAAGTGAGTGTTCTTAAGAGGTCTTGCATTACCGAAAAGAGTGCCTCTCTTGATCTCTGTTTTGGTTTGGAAAAAAAAAAAAAAAAAAAACTAGAACCTCCTGTTGCAACCATAATTATTGGAAACATTTTTGGTTAGGTTGATTGTCATCCTTCTAAACGGTAGCGAAATGAAAACCGTGTAATTAAATGATAGGCTTATAGTGAGAAAATGTGATATTATAGCGTGATCTTGTTTGTAGGAAATAGTTGGGCTATCAAACTCTCTTTCCCTTCTCTTTGCCTAATCATAAGATTTTTAGAAATGGTATTAAGAGTGCACTGATTTAAATAGAATGTTATGGAACATGTGAAATCGTATGTTGCTTTTGGCTTCATAGTGATAGATGAAAGCCTTAAGCTTTAGAAATGAATTTGCTTAGCTAGTAATTTAATTATGAATGCGTAGTGAGATTCGAGAAAGCTATATGAATGATGTTAATTCCTTATATAATTGTGAATTGTTAATAATTCAGTACTTGCATCTAGAGTAAACTTGATTCAGTTATTTATATAGAAAGCATAATTGGAATCTCCTTGAATAGATGTTAGCGTACTGAAAAGTACTCCCCGTAAATGTGACTAAACCAGTACTGGTGTAATTGCGTGTATTGTAAGAAACCAGTGCTTATCTTATGTGCCCATGGATTGGTGAAGTAATCAACCATGGAGGATATGTTGCTTATGAGTATGGGAAACCATACTGTTTATGTGATGTTGCTTAATTGTTCCCTACTGAGTACCAAACCTTGGGTTGTGGGTAACTCGGTATGTTAAGGGGTAGTATTCGAAGCGACCATTCCTTGAATGGTATGGATTGGCGTACGAGTAATGTCGGCGCGAAGCGACTTTAGCTTCTCTACTTCGAGGAATGATATAGTTGTACTACTAAACTGTATCAAGGTGTACTCGATACTTTCCCTTTGATGAACCTATTTATAGGTTTATGTGTGTCAGCCTATTCCTCTTCCTTAATTGAGCAGTTTGGATGGTGATTCTTGTGTATAGTGATGGTATGATTTGGAGGATCCTTTGCCTTGTCTTCATGAAAGGTAGGTTTATTCACATGTGCTGCCAGTTAGTATGTGTTGGTGGGCAGGTGGGTGGACCATAGTCATGTATACCTCTGACTTACGACAAGTATCCTTCTAGATACGTCGCTATGCGGGATGTGACTTGCGCGTGCTTTTTCCGCGAGGTGCACTACCATGCGGGATACGTCCATTGTGTGTTTTCTCCACTTGGGGTATTGCCATGCCACGTGACGACGTGATGCGGGGTGATGTCGAGGTGCACACTGCCATGCCATGTGGATGTGTGACTTGGCCACACCATATGATGAGCTACTAGGATAGCTAGACAATTGTTCCTTCCTTCCTCGATTGGTGGCTAGCTATTAGTCACGCCGTGATGTTATGTGCAGTTGTGCTATTCTTTATATTTCTTTGGGGATCAGCAGTTTATTTTACCTTGACTGTGAAGGTTTAGCCATGATCTTGTGATCTTTTGCACTTTTGATTTGGTGTTGAGATTCCGGATTATTTTCTTGCCTTACTGTTGGAATTGAGAATTTATTATCTTTATTCTTCTGTACTTTGGTGGCTAAACTGGTTTATCATTATTGTTTTCGTATGCTGGTCTTGTGTTGCAATGTGAATTCCTCTCCAAGAACGTAGGAGACGGGCTTGGATGAGTGTATACGAGGAAGTAGACGCAAGGAACCTTGAGGATGGAGGTATGTGAGGCTGTGATGCAGCTAGTATCCACTACCTACCTATGTGTGGTGACTATCTCTTGGAGGCTAACCACCTTGCACAACAAGGGATATTCACAAAGGTCTTGTATGGAAGGTAGCACCGCTATGGTGTGCCTAGCACCATCAAGCCCTTGAGTGAGATATTGGATATTTATGATCATATTGTTGTTATGAGATCAGGCATAGAGATGTTGATCGTGCATGTTATCATTGACCGAGCATTAGACATGCTCACATGCGGCCTTTTCTGTTATGCATTCCAATTTTGTGGATGGTTATTGCTTGTATCATGGAGTAAATTGTGTTAACTTGTCGCTATGTTATGGGACATAGTCTTTGGAAAGGTTTTCTTATGCCTGGCAAGTGTAACAATTGAGTTATTTATGTTGCTCTTATTTCATGAAAGTTGATTTGGTTATAGAAATTGATATTTTGAGCTAGTTCGATTCAATAAAATTTTATGATAAAGATGGATTGGTAAAGAAAATTGATCTTATGGCATGTTTTTCTGTCATTTGTGACCGATGATTATGGTAATTGTTGTTTACCTCTTTGTAATGCTTTAATTTGGTGTACTGAAAGGAAGAAAATTCTTATTTCTCTGCTATGATGGTGGATAATTCCTGGAATATTGTAAGGAATGTATGGTTTTAAATGTATCTTGCCAATGGATTATGGCGTTTGTAAAAGATTTAGCAATAATATTTCATTTATTTATGGAAAGATTCTATGTGCAATTTGACCTTTGTTGAATGAGTTTCAGGGCTGATGCGTACGACATGTTCTCCATCTAGCCTTATGACTTCCAGGAGTAAGTCGGAACCTAGGGGGGGAGAATGTAGTACCCCTACCCTAATCTACTTCTAACCTTGGTTTAATCTTGATTTGTTAATCGTAATATTATGTTATAGTCAGATGTTGATTTTACGCATGGCTATTGATGTGGTTCTCACACTAGTTTTATGCTAGTTGTTTAGTGTTCTTATTTCATGGTATTCATCGAGCTAACGCATTCATTAAGTTTTATATAAGTATGCATGTATGATCGTTGGTTGCAGGAGATTTCAGGTACGAAGTCGCATGAGTGCGAGGTTCGTCGTCACCTGGTTTTGCAGGTTTGAGCATATCTTTTTAATCCTTAGAGTTGGATTAGGTGGTCGTAAGACCCTAGTTGACCTTAGTCGTGCTCAAGTGAGCATCGCCAGTCGTCGTCGGTGACCCCTTCTTGTTTGGGTTTGCGAGTCGTCTGTTTGGTTGACCTTCTCGGTTTGCGTGCCTGGTGTGCATGGTTAAATTGGTTAATTAGTCCTTAGTAATTATCTTGTTTATTTATGCGTTTGTGCATTGAAGATTAATGGATTAGATTATTCTAGTTTCCGTTATGTGATTTTCGTTGTTAATGAATTGCCTATTTTAAATTGGAAGTAAATTTGAATTAATGTCTTTTTTTGAATATTTAATGCATTTTGTTTATGATGTTGAAAAGGAAGTTTTATATTGTATCGCCATAGAGTTAATGGTATTTCTGTTGCCGTTTATAATCTGAAAGGTTAAATTTGATTAAATGAAAGAAATCGATTTTTGGTTTGGAAAGCAAGTTAAATTGTTGTGATAAGTTAGAAAGGATGAATTTGTGAATTATTTGTAAATAAAGATTTTTATTCCAAAAATAGAAATTTTTGGGTCAACTCTTCCATTTAACCCAAATTTGGGGGAAAATGGAAGGGGGGGACATTTTTTTGGAGAAGTTTTTGGATTGGAGATGGAAAAATTGAAGGCTTGGCAGCTGAGATTGGGATTCTTCAGCCGATCTTGCCAGGAACGCGAGATCAGGTAGGATCCAACTCTCATTCTTAGTTCTTGTTTGAAATGGAATTGGGGGTTTTATCGTGGCTTTGGATTTCTCCATTGAATGCCATGCTTTTGAGTGATTTAGTAATTAACCAGCTTGACTGGAAGTGTTGTTGAGGTATTGTTAATTCCTCCTTGCTTTTGGGCGTTTTGTTTTTTTAATAGTTCGAACTGTGTTTTTATGGAAAATGAGAACATTTAATTTATCATCGAACTGTGTGTTCAACGAAATTTTAAATGTATTTTGTTCTTTTTACAAACTGTGCGTTGTTATTTTTAAATGGGGAACGAACCTGGGCGTTTTAATCAAGTTCGTTTTTATCAAATTTCATTCTGGGAATGTAAACCGAACTGTGTGTTCGAATTAAAATTTAAAACGTATTGGTTTTTATGGACTGTGCGTTTTATTGTTTTGGGGCGAACTGGTTGTTTGGAGTTTTGTTTTAAATAAAGAAAACCATTGTTTGGGGTTGGAGGGCGGGGAGCGGAGCTCCCCCGCTCCTCCTCCCCTCCCCCCGCACATCTCCCCTTTCTACCGCTCGCTCCCACTGTTAACTCCCCCGCTCGCTGGTGCTAAGGGCTTGGGCCGCGGCACTGCGGTGGCCGCAGGGCGCCGCGGAGCCTGCGGGCACCGCAGTGGCGCTGCCCACGGGCTCCCCTGCGCGAAGCCCTAACCCTAGCCGCGTTTTCAAACGCGTGCTTCTTGGTTGTAGAACTTAGTTTTATTTAAATGCTTTTTTTTTGTTTAAACGTAGTTTGTTTTAAACGATGTTTTAAATGCGTTTTCAATGTAATTTTTAGTATTAAAAAAAAAAGAAAAACATATGATATTTATATCATTTAAATGAGAGTTGTTTTAATGTTAAGTATAATTAGTTGCGTAATTTGATTAAGGGGCATAGAAATGATAAATGTTAAATTGGTATTGAGTAATTTTAAAATGGAGTTTAGGGATTAAGCATTATTCAACTTCTTTTCGTGATTGATGCCTCCTTTTAATTAAATTCTAAAACTGTGAATTTTCGCAACTGAACATCAGTGATATCATTCTGATTGATGATGTTAAAAATTTTATCGTAGAACATATCATTTGAGTAATTGTAAGTAGTGAAATATTAGCCATTGGGCATTAGAAATTTTAACGATATGCTTTTGGAAACGATTATCTTCTTTTAGACGCTCTTTTTATAATTAATCGGTTGTCTGAATTTTATTATTATGAAATGGTTTAAAAACTCATTATGGCTTATTCGCATGTTCAATGCTTGAACCTTAGGAGTT
The DNA here is from genome assembly GCF_030272615.1 of Cryptomeria japonica. Lineage (NCBI taxonomy): Eukaryota > Viridiplantae > Streptophyta > Pinopsida > Cupressales > Cupressaceae > Cryptomeria > Cryptomeria japonica. Next base: position 591,406,945 of record NC_081415.1, on the reverse strand, counting down.
AGAAAACCAAGAACAACTTATCCCCAGTTGAGGTAGATAACTGTAATCTGATTTGGATCTTGTAGAAAACTTGATCGCCTTGTAATGTTTAAATCAATTTGAGGAATATTGTCTTTTCTGATTGTTGTCTTGCGAGTTTAATTACTGTATTTGCTTTAATTATGAAATGGCATGTTTTGCTTTGTTTAAAAGGACCCTGTCATATGGATGATTTGGTGTTCCTGTTTCAGTCCTCGATTTCGAGTTGACGATTGTATTGTGGTAGTGTCGTTTTAATCATATCCTCTTTGAGTGAGTCGAATAATGATTCCTGGTTGACCTTAGTTGTCAGGTCTCTAGTTAGAGTACCGTCAGTAAGTGTTCATCCTTGAGTCGTATTTGACCAGATGATTGTTTCTCCTTCTTGAACTCCGTTCGTCTGACCATGTGTATTCCTTGGTTTTGAGTTCGTCTGAGTTTAGTCTAGTGTCGTATGGGAAAGTGGCTTTCGATTGGGGGCCGCGCCCAAAGTGGCTGCTGGGTAACCCGTCGAAAGTGAGTCTAATAAGTGATAACCTAAGTAGAATAGAAAATAATTTATAAATAAGATAATGTGCCTCACACATGGGACGAGTGCTAGCATAAACTCGACATGCTGTGAGAAGGCCTGAAATGGCAAACCACCTTCCTTATCTTCACAAGAGGATGTGTGGGTCCACATGAGGCTTGGATGGGCCGGAAGTTCGGATTAGGTTGCCAGGGTTACCAGTGTATGGGTCGGGACCTATGAAGACTTGCCATGGTATCCATACCAGGTTGTGTGATGACACTTGTCCCTACGTTCGCTAGGGTGTTGTCGTTTTGTCCTGTTTTTGAGTACCTGTGTGAGTCGTCCTTTGTCGCTGCCCTTGTGAGTGTCAGTTTCTTGTTAGACCTTGGGTGGTGATGGCTCAGTTTTATGGATGCTCTTCTGGACCTTTGTATTAGCTTGATTATGTTCAGCTGGATCCTGTTCCTTGTAGGGATCGTTTATGTATTATTGACCGTTGTGGTCGTTGTATATTGCTTATGTATCGCCTTGATGGCTGGATTGTATAGTGTAACCTCTTGTACTCTTAACTTTATTAATTATCAGAGGGGTCTTGCAGTTGCGCAGACCCGGAGATGTAGCCCTTTAGGGGTGAACTCCGAGATCATTATGGTGTTATGTGGTGTATTCTCTTATGTTTCCTTTATTCAGCTTTATCATGTATGTTTAGCTTATGTTAAAATGGTTAAGTGGATAAATGGGAATTAACTTTAGATGCTTTTATTCAGTTCTATTTTGAATGCCATGTGGACCGAATGCATAATTGGTTGAGAAGCGATTTATCGTAATGCATGTGTGAAATCATCCTTCTAATGCAATAAGTTGGAATATGGAATAAGGTATCTGAGAGTAATGAATTATATTCAGTTGTTGCTAAGGAAATTTAATATGCTTGAAAAGGTCTCTCATGTTTATGATAAAATCCTAGTGTATTAGAATGTTAGATGTATGGTTTATAATTTTAAATGAAAAGCTTGAATGAGGATTATGAATGGAACTTAATGATGAATCTTTGTTGTGATTTACATTTCCGTCCTTTGAAAGAAATTATCCTGATTATAAATTATCTCGTTGTTAAGATAATTAGCTTATTGGATTAATTGTGCGAGTAAATGAATTGTGAAATTTAAGTAATCTCGTTGGGAAACTCTTTAGGAGTTAGTTGAAGTCTTCCGCTATGTAATCTGAATCTTTGATATCGTGTTGCATCTTGTGTTGTAACTTTTTAAAAAAAAAATTTGCACTTTATTCATGTTATTTTAGCTTATCCCTTCGGGGTTTCCTGGCGGGGCATTACAACCTTAGTCTTATTTATTGTCAAGTTGGGATCAGTAAGGCGTTGAGAGAATAAAAGAACTTATGTTTTATTTTGTGTATTATTTTATTAACAATTCATAATGTTTTATTATTATTACCTCTAACGACATCTCACAACGCAGTCCAGTGTCTAATTTGTCTTATCTTGGTCTTACTCATTGTCAAATTGGCGTCACGTTGGCATTGAGCGAACAAGATGGTTTATGTTTGCTTTGTGCATTGTTTTATTAACAATTCATAATTTTTTATTTTATTTTTACCTCTAGCGGCATCTCACAACATAACTCAATGTCCAATCTAGTTTACCTTGGTCTTACTCATTGTCAACTTAGGGTCAAGAAGGCGTTGAGAGAAGAAGAGGGTTTATGTTTACCTTGTGCATTATTTTATTAACAATTCATAATTATTTTATTTTATTTTTATATCTAACGGCATCCCACAATGCAGCACAGTGTCCAATTTGCCTTACCTTGGTCTTATTTAATGCCAAGTTGGGGTCAGGAAGGCGTTGAGGCAAAGAAGGGGACTTATGTTTATTTTGTGTATTATTTTACTAACACTTCGATTTTTTTTTTTTTTAACTCTAGAGGGATCCCACGACCTAGCCTAGTGTCCAATCTGTCTTACCTTGGTCTTATTTATTGTCAAGTTGAAATTATGAAGGAGCTGATGCGAAGAAAATGGGCTTATGTTTACTTTGTACATTATTTTATTAACAATTCATAGTTATTATTTTTTGTTTTTACTTCTAAAGGCATTCCCACAACTCGGCCTAGTGTCCAATCCGTCTTACCTTGGTCTTACTTATTGCCAAATATGGTTCAAAAAAAACGTTGAGGTGAATAAAAAGGGTTTATATTTGTGCATTATTTTATTAAGAATTCATATTTGTTAAAAAAAATTTAACCTCTAAAGGCATCCTACGACCCACCCCATTGTCCAATCAATTTTGCATTATTTTATTAACAAGTCATAATTTTTTGTTACCTTTAACAGCAATCCACAACGCAGCTTAGTGTCCAATCAGACTTACCTTGATCTTATTTATTATCAAGTTCGGGTCAAGAAGGTGCTGAGGCAAAAAAGGGAGTTTATGTTTACTTTGTGCATTATTTTATTAACAATTCATAAATTATTTTTTGTTTTTACTTATAGAGGCATCCCCACGACTCAGCCTAGTGTTTGTCCAATCTGTCGCACCTTGGTCTTACCTGAGGCAAATAAGAGGGATTATATTTATTTTATGCATTGTTTTATTAACAATTCAAAATTATTATCTTTTTGTTTTTACTTTTAAAGGCATATCCACACAACGCAACACAGTGTACAATCCATCTTACCTTGGTCTTACTTATTGTCAAGTTGAGGTCAGAAAGGTGTTGAACGAATAAAAAGGTTTATATTTACTTTCTACATTGTTGTATTAACAATTCGTAATTTATTTATTTATTTTTAACGCTAACAGTATCCCACAATGCAGCCCAGTGTCCAATTCGCCTTACCTTGGTCTTACTTCTTGCCAAGTTGGGGTGAGGAAGACACTGAGCGAAGAGGGTTTATCTTTATTTTGTGCATTATTTTTTTAACAATTCATAATTTTTTTATTTTATTTTTACGTCTAATGGCATCCCACAACGTAGTACAGTGTCTAATCGACCTTACCTTGGTCTTACTTATTGCCAAGTTGAGGTCAGAAAGGCGTTGAGGCGAAAAAAGAGACTTATGTTTATTTTGTGCATTATTTTATTAACAATTCATTTTTTTTATTTTTCTTTACCTCTGGAGGCATCCAACGACCCAACAAAGTGTCTATTCCACGTTACCTTGGTCTTTTTTATTGTCAAGTTAGAATCAGGAAGGCGTTGAGGCCAAAAAGGGGGCTTATGTTTACTTTGTACATTATTTTATTAACAATTCATTATCATTGTTTTTTGTTTTTACTTTTAAAAGCATCTCTGCGACTCAGCCTAGTGTCCAGTCCGCTTTACCTTGGTCTTACTTATTGCCAAATATGGGTCAAAAAAACGTCGAGGTGAGTAAAGTGGGCTTATTTTTATTTTGTGCATTATTTTATTAAAAATTCATATTTGTTAAATTTTTTTTTTGCCTCTAAAGTCATCTTATGACCCACCCCATTGTCCAATCAATTTTGCATTATTTTTTTAACAATTCATAATTTTTTTATTTTATTTTTACCTCTAATGACATCCCACAACGTAGTACAGTGTCTAATCGACCTTACCTTGGTCTTACATATAGCCAAGTTGGGGTCAAGAGGCGCTGAAACGAAGGAGACTTATGTATTTTATTAACAATTCATTTTATAAATTTTTTTTACCTCTGGAGGCAACCAACGACCCAGCAAAGTGTCTATTCCACGTTACCTTGGTCTTTTTTATTGTCAAGTTAGAATCAAAAAGGCGTTGAGGCGAAAAAGGGGGCTTATGTTTACTTTGTATATTATTTTATTAACAATTCATAATCATTGTTGTTTGTTTTTACTTCTAAAGGCATCTACACGACTCAGCCTAGTGTCCAATCCGCTTTACCTTGGTCTTACTTATTGCCAAGTATGAGTCAAGAAAACGTCGAGGTGAGTAAAGTGGGCTTATTTTTATTTTGTGCATTATTTTATTAAGTATTAATATTTGTTATTTTTTTTTTTACCTCGAAAGTCATCGTATGACCCATCCCATTGTCCAACCAATTTTGCATTATTTTATTAACAATTCATAATATTTTTAATTTTTTTTTACCTTTAATGGCAATCCACAATGCAGCTTAGTGTCTAATCAAACTTACCTTGATCTTACTTAATGTGAAGTTGAGGTCAGGAAGGTGCAGAGACGAAAAATGAAATTTATGTTTACTTTGTGCATTATTTTATTAACAATTCATAAATATTATTTTTTGTTTTTACCTATAGAAGCATCCCCACGACTCAACCTAGTATCTGTCCAATCTGTCTTACCTTGGTCTTACCTAAGGCAAATAAGGGGAATTATATTTACTTTGTACATTATTTTATTAACAATTCATAATTATTATTTTTTGGTTTTTATTCTAAACGCATATCCACACAACGCAGCTTAGTATCCAATTTGTCTTACCTTGATCTTACTTATTGTCAAGTTAAGGTCAGGAAGGTGATGAGCGAAGAAAAGGGTTTATGTTTACTTTCTACATTGTTTTATTAACAATTCATAATTTATTTATTTATTTTTACCTCTGACGGCATCCCACAACGCAGTCGAGTGTCCAATTCACCTTACCTTGGTCTTACTTGTTGCCAAGTTGGGGTGAGGAAGACACTGAGCGAAGAGGGCTTATGTTTATTTTGTGCATTATTTTATTAACAATTCATAATTTTTTTGTTTTATTTTTACCTCTAATGACATCTCACAACGCAGTACAATGTCTAATCGACCTTACCTTGGTCTTACTTATTGCCAAGTTGGGGTCAAGAGGCACTGAGGCGAAGGAGACTTATGTTTATTTTGTGCACTATTTTATTAACAATTCATTTTATTTTATTTTTTACCTCTGGAGGCATCCAACGACCCAGCAAAGTATCTATTCCACATTACCTTGGTCTTATTTATCGTCATGTTAGAATCAAGAAGGCGTTGAGGAGAAAAAGGGGACTTATGTTTACTTTGTGCATTATTTTATTAACAATTCATAATTAATTTTTTTTGTTTTTATCTCTACAGGCATCTCCACAACCCATCCTAGTGTCCAATCTATCTTTCATTGATCTTACCTAAGACAATTTAGGGGAATTATATTTACTTTGTGCATTATTTTATTAACAATTCATAATTATTATTATTTTAGTTTTACTTATAGAGACATATCCACACGACCCAGTCTAGTGTCCAAGTCTAGTGTGTAATTCGTCTTACCTTGGTCTTATTTATTGTCAAGCTGGGATCAGAAAGGCATTGAGAAAATAAAAAAACTTATGTTTTATTTTGTGCATTATTTTATTAACAATTCATAATGTTTTATTATTATTATTATTACCTCTAACGACATCTCACAACGCAGTTCAGTGTCTAATTCGTCTTACCTTGGTCTTACTCATTGTCAAATTGAGGTCAGGTTGGCGCTGAACGAAGAAGATGTCTTATGTTTGTTTTGTGCATTATTTTATTAATAATTCATAATTGTTTATTTTATTTTTACCTCTAACGACTTCTCACAACATAACTCAATGTCCAATCTAGCTTACCTTGGTCTTACTCATTGTCAACTTAGGGTCAAGAAGGCATTGAGAGAAGAAGAGGGTTTATGTTTACCTTGTGCATTATTTTATTAACAATTCATAATGTTTTTATTTTATTTTTATCTCTAACGGCATCCCACAATGCAGCACAGTGTCCAATTCGTCTTACCTTGGTCTTACTTATTGTCAAATTGGGGTCAGGAAGGCGCTAAGGCGAAGAAGGGGACTTATGTTTATTTTATGTATTATTTTACTAACACTTCGATTTTTTATTTTTTTTAACTCTAAAGGGATCCCACAACCTAGCCTAGTGTCCAATCTGTCTTACCTTGGTCTTATTTATTGTCAAGTTGGGATTAGGAAGGAGCTGATGCAAAGAAGAAGGACTTATGTTTACTTTGTACATTATTTTATTAACAATTCATAATTGTGATTTTTTGTTTTTACTTCTAAAGGCATTCCCATGACTCAACCTAGTGTCCAATCCGTCTTACCTTGGTCTTACTTATTGTCAAACATCGGTCAAAAAAAACGTTGAGGTGAATAAAAAGGGCTTATATTTATTTTGTGCATTATTTTATTAAGAATTCATATTGGTTAATTTTTTTTTAACATCTAAAGGCATCCTACGACCCACCCCATTGTCCAATCAATTTTGCATTATTTTATTAACAAGTCATAATTTTTTTAATTTTTTATTACCTTTAACGGCAATCCACAATGCAGCTCAGTGTCCAATTAGACTTACCTTGATTTTATTTATTATCAAGTTGGCGTCAAGAAGGTGCTGAGGCGAAAAAGGGAGTTTATGTTTACTTTGTGCATTATTTTATTAACAATTCATAAATTATTTTTTGTTTTTACCTATAGAGGCATCCCCACGACTCAGCCTAGTGTCTGTCCAATCTGTCCCACCTTGGTCTTACCTGAGGCAAATAAGAGGGATTATATTTACTTTGTGCATTGTTTTATTAACAATTCATAATTATTATCTTTTGGTTTTTACTTTTAAAGGCATATCCACACAATGCAACCTATTGTACAATCCGTCTTACCTTGGTCTTACTTATTGTCAAGTTGAGGTCAGAAAGGCGTTGAACGAAAAAAAAAGGTTTATGTTTACTTTCTACATTGTTGTATTAACAATTCGTAATTTATTTATTTATTTTTGCCGCTAACAGTATCTCACAATGCGGCCCAGTGTCCAATTCGTCTTACCTTGATCTTACTTGTTGCCAAGTTGGGGTGAGGAAGACACTGAGCAAAGAGGGCTTATGTTTATTTTGTGCATTATTTTTTTAACAATTCATAATTTTTTTATTTTATTTTTACCTCTAATGGCATCCCACAACGTAGTACAATGTCTAATCGGCCTTACCTTGGTCTTACTTATTGTCAAGTTGGGGTCAAGAGGCGTTGAAGCGAAGAATGAAACTTATGTTTATTTTGTGCATTATTTTATTAACAATTCATTTTTTATAAATTTTTTTTACCTCTGGAGGCATCCAACGACCCAACAAAGTGTCTATTCCACGTTACCTTGATCTTTTTTATTGTCAAGTTAGAATCAGGAAGGCATTGAGGCCAAAAAGAGGGCTTATGTTTACTTTGTACATTATTTTATTAACAATTCATAATCATTGTTTTTTGTTTTTACTTCTAAAGGCATCTCCGCGACTCAGCCTAGTGTTCAATCCGCTTTACCTTGGTCTTACTTATTGCCAAATATGGGTCAATAAAACGTCAAGGTGAGTAAAGTGGGCTTATTTTTATTTTGTGCATTATTTTATTACGAATTCACATTTGTTAATTTTTTTTTTTACCTCTAAAGTCATCTTATGACCCATCCCATTGTCCAATCAATTTTGCATTATTTTATTAACAATTCATAATTTTTTTTATTTTTTTTTACCTTTAACGGCAATCCACAATGCAGTTCAGTGTCTAATCAAACTTACCTTGATCTTACTTAATGTCAAGTTATGGGTTGGGAAGGTGTGGAGACGAAAAATTGAGTTATGTTTACTTTGTGCATTATTTTACTAACAATTCATAAATATTATTTTTAGCTTTTACCTATAGAAGCATCCCCAGGACTCAACCTAGTATTTGTCCAGTCTATCTTACCTTGGTCTTATCTGGGGCAAATAAGGGGAATTATATTTACTTTGTACATTATTTTATTAATAATTCATAATTATTATTTTTTGGTTTTTATTCTAAAGGCATATCCACACAACGCGGCTTAGTATCCAATTCGTTTTACCTTGATCTTAGTTATTGTCAAGTTAAGGTCAGGAAGGCGTTGAGCAAAGAAAAGAGTTTATGTTTACTTTCTACATTGTTTTATTAACAATTCATAATTTATTTATTTATTTTTACCTCTAATGGCATCCCACAACGCAGTCGAGTGTCCAATTCGCCTTACCTTGGTCTTACTTGTTGCCAAGTTGGGGTGAGGAAGACACTGACCAAAGAGTGCTTATGTTTATTTTGTGCATTATTTTATTAACAATTCATAATTTTTTTATTTTATTTTTACCTCTAATGGCATCTCACAATGCAATACAGTGTCTAATCGACCTTACCTTGGTCTTACTTATTGTCAAGTTGGGGTCAAGAGGCGCTGAGCCGAAGGAGATTATTTTTATTTTGTGCGTTATTTTATTAACAATTCATTTTTTTATTTTTTTTATTTTTTTAACCTCTGGAGGCATCCAACGACCCAGCAAAGTGTCTATTCCACGTTACCTTGGTCTTATTTATTGTCAAGTTAGAATAAAGAAGGCGTCGAGGCGAAAAAGGGGGTTTATGTTTACTTTGTGCGTTATTTTATTAACAATTCATAATTAATTTTTTTTGTTTTCATCTCTACAACCCATCCTAGTGTCCAATCTGTCTTTCATTAGTCTTACCTGAAACGATTAAGGGGAATTATATTTACTTTGTGCATTATTTTAATAACAATTCATAATTATTATTTTTTTGGTTTTACTTATAGAGACATATCCACACGGCTTAGTCTAGTGTCCAAGTCTAGTGTGTAATTCGTCTTACCTTGATCTTATTTATTGTCAAGTTGGGATCAGGAAGGCGTTGAGAGAATAAAAGAACTTATGTTTTATTTTGTGCATTATTTTATTAACAGTTCATAATGTTTTGTTATTATTTTTACCTCTAACGACATCCCACAACGCAGTCTAGTGTCTAATTTGTCTTACCTTAGTCTTACTCATTATCAAATTGGGGTTAAAATGGCGCTGAGCGAAGAAGATGGCTTATGTTTGTTTTGTGCATTATTTTATTAATAATTCATAATTTTTTTATTTTATTTTTACGTCTAACGGCATCTCACAACATAACTCAATGTCCAATCTACCTTACCTTGGTGTTACTCATTGTCAAGTTAGGGTCAAGAAGACGTTGAGAGGAGAAGAGGGTTTATGTTTACCTTGGGCATTATTTTATTAACAATTCATAATTTTTTATTTTAGTTTTATCTTTAACGGCACCCCACAACGCAGCACAGTGTCCAATTCACCTTACCTTGGTCTTACTTATTGCCAAGTTGGGGTCAAGAAGGCGCTGAGGAGAAGAAGGGGGCTTATGTTTATTTTGTGTATTATTTTATTAACACTTCGATTTTTATTTTTTTTAACTCTAGAGGGATCCCACGACCTAGCCTAGTGTCCAATCTCTCTTAACTTGGTCTTATTTATTGTCAAGTTGGGATTAGGAAGGAGCTGATGCGAAGAAGAGGGGCTTATGTTTACTTTGTACATTATTTTATTAACAATTCATAATTATTATTTTTTGTTTTTATTTCTAAAGGCATTCCCACGACTCAGCCTAGTGTACAATCCACCTTACCTTGGTCTTACTTATTGCCAAGTATGGGTCAAAAAAACGTTGAGGCGAATAAAAAGGGCTTATATTTATTTTGTGCATTATTTTATTAAGAATTCATATTTGTTAAATTTTTTTTACCTCTAAAGGCATCCTACGACCCACCCCATTGTCCAATCAATTTTGCATTATTTTATTAACAAGTCATAATTTTTTTAATTTTTTGTTACCTTTAACGGCAATCCACAACGCAAACCAGTGTCCAATCAGACTTACCTTGATCTTATTTATTATCAAGTTGGGGTCCAGAAGGTGCTGAGGTGAAAAAGGGAGTTTATGTTTACTTTGTGCATTATTTTATTAACAATTCATAAATTAGTTTTTTGTTTTTACCTATAGAGGCATCCCCACGACTCAGCCTAGTGTTTGTCCAATTTGTCTCACATTGGTCTTACCTGAGACAAATAAGGGGAATTATATTTATTTTGTACATTATTTTATTAACAATTCATAATTATTATTTTTTTATTTTTACTTCTAAAAGCATATCCACACAACGCAGCACAGTGTATAATTTGTCTTTACCTTGGTCTTATTTATTGTCAAGTTGAGGTCAAAAAGGTGTTGAGCGAAGAAAAAGGTTTATGTTTACTTTCTACATAGTTGTATTAGCAATTCGTAATTTATTTATTTATTTTACCGCTAACGGTATCCCACAATGCATCCTAGTGTCCAATTCGCCTTACCTTGGTCTTACTTGTTGCCAAGGTTGAGTGAGAAAGACACTGAGCGAATAGGGCTTATGTTTATTTTGTGCATTATTTTATTAACAATTCATAATTTTTTTATTTTATTTTTACCTCTAATGGCATCCCATAACGCAGTACAGTACCTAATCGACCTTACCTTGGTCTTACTTATTGCCAAGTTGGAGTCAAGAGGCGCTGAGGCGAAGAAGGAGACTTATGTTTATTTTGTGCATTTTTTTATTTTTTACCTCTGGAGGCATCCAACGACCCAGCAAAGTGTCTATTTCACATTACCTTGGTCTTATTTATTATCAAGTTAGAATCAGAAAGGCATTGAGACAAAAAAAAGGGGGCTTATGTTTACTTTGTACATTATTTTATTAACAATTCATAATCATTGTTTTTTGTTTTTACTTCTAAAGGCATCTCCACGACTCAGCCTAGTGTCCAGTCCGATTTACCTTGGTCTTACTTATTGCCAAGTGTAGGTCAAGAAAACGTCGAGGCGAGTAAAGTGGGCTTATTTTTATTTTGTGCATTATTTTATTAAGAATTCATATTTGATAAAAAAAAATTACCTCTAAAGGCATCCTATGACCCACCCCATTGTCTAATCAATTTTGCATTATTTTATTAACAATTCATAATTTTTTTAATTTTTTTTACCTTTAACAACAATACACAATGCAGCTCAGTGTCTAATCACACTTACCTTGATCTTACTTAATGTCAAGTAGGGATCAGGAAGGTGCGAAGATGAAAAATGGAGTTTATGTTTACTTTGTGCATTATTTTATTAACAATTCATAAATATTATTTTTTGCTTTTACCTATAGAAGCATCCCCACGACTCAACCTAGTATCTGTCCAATCTGTCTTACCTTGGTCTTACCTGAGGCAAATAAGGGGAATTATATTTACTTTATACATTATTTTATTAATAATTCATAATTATTATTTTTGGGTTTTTATTCTAAAAGCATATCCGTACAACGCAGCTTAGTGTCCAATTCGTCTTACCTTGATCTTACTTATTATCAAGTTAAGGTCAGGAAGGCGATCAGCGAAGAAAAGGGTTTATGTTTACTTTCTACATTGTTTTATTAACAATTCATAATTTATTTATTTATTTTTACCTCTGACGGCATCCCACAACACAGTCGAGTGTCAATTTCGTCTTACCTTGATCTTACTTATTATCAAGTTAAGGTCAGGGAGGCGTTCAGCGAAGAAAAGGGTTTATGTTTACTTTCTACATTGTTTTATTAACAATTCATAATTTATTTATTTATTTTTACCTCTGACGGCATCCCACAACGCAATCGAGTATCCAATTCGCCTTACCTTGGTCTTACTTGTTGCTAAGTTGGGGTGAGAAAGACACTAAGCGAAGAGGGCTTATGTTTATTTTGTGCATTATTTTATTGACAATTCATAATTTTTTTATTTTATTTTTACCTCTAATGACATCTCACAACGCAGTACAGTGTCTAATCGACCTTACCTTGGTCTTACTTATTGTCAAGTTTGGGTCAAAAGGCGCTAAGGCGAAGGAGACTTATGTTTATTTTGTGCATTATTTTATTAAAAATTTATTTTATTTTATTTTTTACCTCTGGAGGCATCCAACGACCCAGCAAAGTGTTTATTCCACGTTATTTTGGTCTTATTTATCGTCAAGTTAGAATCAGCAAGGCATTGAGGCGAAAAAAGGGACTTTTGTTTACTTTGTGCATTATTTTATTAACAATTCATAATTAATTTTTTTTGTTTTTATCTCTACACGCATCTCCACAACCCATCCAAGTGTCCAATCCGTCTTTCATTGGTCTTACCTAAGACAATTAAGGGGAATTATATTTACTTTGTGCATTATTTTATTAACAATTCATAATTATTATTTTTTTGGTTTTACTTATAGAAACATATCCACACGGCCCAGTCTAGTGTCCAGGTCTAGTGTGTAATTCGTCTTACCTTGGTCTTATTTATTGTCAAGTTGGTATCAGGAAGGCGCTGAGAGAATAAAAAAACTTATGTTTTATTTTTACATTATTTTATTAACAATTTATAATGTTTTATTATTATTTTTACCTCTAACGACATCCCACAACGCAGTCCAGTGTCTAATTCGTCTTACCTTGGTCTTACTCATTGTCAAATTGGGGTCAGGATGGCACTGAGCGAAGAAGATGGCTTATGTTTGTTTTCTGCATTATTTTATTAATAATTTATAATTTTTTTATTTTATTTTTACCTTTGACGGCATCTCACAACATAGCTCAATGTTCGATCTACCTTACCTTGGTCTTACTCATTGTCAAGTTAGGGTCAAGAAGGCGCTGAAAGAAGAGGGTTTATGTTTACCTTGTGCATTATTTTATTAACAATTCATAATTATTTTATTTTATTTTTATCTCTAACGACATCCCACAATGCAGCACAATGTCCAATTCGTCTTACCTTGGTCTTACTTATTGCCAAGTTGGGGTTAGGAAGGCGCTAAGGCGAAGAAGGGCGCTTATGTTTATTTTGTGTATTATTTTATTAACACTTCAAATTTATTTATTTTACTCTAGAGGGATCCCACGACCTAGCCTAGTGTCCAATCTCTCTTAACTTGGTCTTATTTATTGTCAAGTTGGGATTAGGAAGGAGCTGATGCGAAGAAGAGGGGCTTATGTTTACTTTGTACATTATTTTATATATAATTCATAATTATTATTTTTTGTTTTTATTTCTAAAAGCATTCCCACGACTCAGTCTAGTGTCTAATGAGCCTTACCTTGGTCTTACTTATTGCCAAATATGGGTCTAAAAAAACGTTGAGGCGAATAAAAAGGGCTTATATTTATTTTGTGCATTATTTTATTAAGAATTCATATTTGTTAAGTTTTTTTACCTCTAAAGGCATCCTACGACCCACCCCATTATCCAATCAATTTTGCATTATTTTATTAACAATTCATAATTTTTTGTTACCTTTAACGGCAATCCACAACGCAGTCCAGTGTCCAATCAGACTTACCTTGATCTTATTTATTATCAAGTTGGGGTCAAGAAGGTGTTGAGGCGAAAAAGGGTGTTTATGTTTACTTTGTGCATTATTTTATTAACAATTCATAAATTATTTTTTGTTTTTACCTATAAAGGCATCCCCACGACTCAGCCTAGTGTTTGTCTAATTTGTCTCACCTCGGTCTTACTTGAGGCAAATAAGGTGGATTATATTTACTTTGTACATTATTTTATTAACAATTCATAATTATTATTTTTTTGTTTTTACTTCTAAAGGCATATCCACACAACGCAGCTCAATGTACAATCCGTCTTACCTCAGTCTTACTTATTGTCAAGTTGAGGTCAGAAAGGCGTTGAGCGAAGAAAAAGGTTTATGTTTACTTTCTATATTGTTGTATTAACAATTCGTAATTTATTTATTTATTTTTAGTGCCAACAGTATCCCATAACGCAACCCAGTGTCCAATTCGCCTTACCTTGGTCTTACTTGTTGCCAAGTTGAGGTGAGGAAGACACTGAGCAAAGAGGGCTTATGTTTATTTTGTGCATTATTTTTTTAACAATTCATAATTTATTTTTTTTATTTTTACCTCTAATGACATCCCACGATGTAGTACAGTGTCTAATCGACCTTACCTTGGTCTTACTTATTGCCAAGTTGAGGTCAAGAGGCGCTGAGGCGAAGGAGAAGACTTATGTTTATTTTGTGCATTATTTTATTAACAATTCATTTTTTTTATTTTTTTTACCTCTAGAGGCATCTAACGACCCAACAAAGTGTCTATTCCACGTTACCTTGGTCTTTTTTATTGTCAAGTTAGAATCAGAAAGGTGTTGAGGTGAAAAAGGGGGCTTATGTTTACTTTGTACATTATTTTATTAACAATTCATAATCATTGTTGTTTGTTTTTACTTCGAAAGGCATCTACACGACTCAGCCTAGTGTCCAATCCGCTTTACCTTGGTCTTATTTATTGCCAACTATGGGTCAAGAAAACGTCGAGGTGAGTAAAGTGGGCTTATTTTTATTTTGTGCATTATTTTATTAAGTATTAATATTTATTTTTATTTTTTTACCTCAAAAGTCATCGTATGACCCATCCCATTGTCCAATCAATTTTGCTTTATTTTATTAACAATTCATAATATTTTTAATTTTTTTTTACCTTTAACGGCAATCCACAATGCAGCTCAGTGTCTAATCAGACTTACCTTGATCTTACTTAATGTGAAGTTGGGGTCAGGAAGGTGCGGAGACGAAAAATGGAGTTTATGTTTACTTTGTGCATTATTTTATTAACAATTCATAAATATTATTTTTTGCTTTTACTTATAGAAACATCCCCAGGACTCAACCTAGTATCTGTCCAATCTGTCTTACCTTGGTCTTACCTGAGGCAAATAAGAGGAATTATATTTACTTTGTACATTATTTTATTAACAATTCATAATTATTAATTTTTGGTTTTTATTCTAAACGCATATCCACACAACGCGGCTTAGTATCCAATTCGTCTTACCTTGATCTTACTTATTGTCAAGTTAAGGTCAGGAAGGCAATGAGCGAAGAAAAGGGTTTATGTTTACTTTCTACATTGTTTTATTAACAATTCATAATTTATTTATCTATTTTTACCTCTAACGGCATCCCACAACGCAGTCGAGTGTCCAATTCGTCTTAACTTGGTCTTACTTGTTGCCAAGTTGGGGTGAGGAAGACACTGAGCGAAAAGGGCTTATGTTTTTTTTGTGCATTATTTTATTAACAATTCATAATTTTTTTATTTTATTTTTACATCTAATGGCATCCCACAACGCATTACAGTGTCTAATCGACCTTACCTTGGTCTTACTTATTGCCAAGTTGGGGTCAAGAGGCGTTGAGGCGAAGGAGACTTATGTTTATTTTGTGCATTATTTTATTAACAATTCATTTTTTTATTTTTATTTTTACCTCTGGAGGCATCCAACGACCCAGCAAAGTATCTATTCCACGTTACCTTGGTCTTATTTATCGTCATGTTAGAATCAAGGAGGCGTTGAGGAGAAAAAGGGGACTTATGTTTACTTTGTGCATTATTTTATTAACAATTCATAATTAATTTTTTTTGTTTTTATCTCTACAGGCATCTCGACAACCCATCGTAGTGTCCAATCCGTCTTTCATTGGTCTTACCTGAGACAATTTAGGGGAATTATATTTACTTTGTGCATTATTTTATTAACAATTCATAATTATTATTATTTTGGTTTTACTTGTAGAGACATATCCACACGGCCCAGTCTAGTGTCCAAGTCTAGTGTGTAATTCATCTTACCTTGGTCTTATTTATTGTCAAGTTGGGATCAATAAGGCATTGAGAGAATAAAAGAACTTATGTTTTATTTTGTGCATTATTTTATTAACAAATCATAATGTTTTATTATTATTATTATCTCTAACGACATCCCACAACGCAGTCCAGTGTCTAATTCGTCTTACCTTAGTCTTACTCATTGTCAAATTGGAGTCAGGTTGGCGCTGAGCGAAGAAGATGGCTTATGTTTGCTTTGTGCATTATTTTATTAATAATTCATAATTTTTTATTTTATTTTTACCTCTAACGGCATCTTACAACATAGCTCAATATCCAATCTAGCTTACCTTGGTCTTACTCATTGTCAACTTAGGGTCAAGAAGGCGTTGGGTTTATGTTTACCTTGTGCATTATTTTATTAGAAATTCATAATTTTATTTTTTTATTTTTATCTCCAACGGCATCCCACAACGCAGCACAGTGTCCAATTCGCCTTACCTTGGTCTTACTTATTGCTAATTTGGGGTCAGGAAGGCGCTGAGACGAAGAAGGGGACCTATGTTTATTTTGTGTATTATTTTACTAACACTTTGATTTTTTATTTTTTTTTTAACTCTAGAGGGATCCCACGACCTAGCCTAGTGTCCAATCTGTCTTACCTTGGTCTTATTTATTGTCAAGTTGGGATTAAGAAGGAGCTGATGCGAAGAAGAAGTGCTTATGTTTACTTTGTACATTATTTTATTAACAATTCATAATTGTTATTTTTTGTTTTTACTTCTAAAGGCATTCCCATGACTCAACCTAGTGTCCAATCCGTCTTACCTTGGTCTTACTTATTGCCAAATATGGGTCAAAAAAAACGTTGAGGTGAATAAAAAGGGCTTATATTTATTTTGTGCATTATTTTATTAAGAATTCATATTTGTTAAAAAAAAATTTAACCTCTAAAGGCATCCTATGACCCACCCCATTGTCCAATCAATTTTGCATTATTTTATTAACAAGTCATAATTTTTTTAATTTTTTGTTACCTTTAACGACAATCCACAACGCAGCTCAGTGTCCAATCAGACTTACCTTGATTTTATTTATTATCAAGTTGGGGTCAAGCAGGTGTTGAGGCGAAAAAGGGAGTTTATGTTTACTTTGTGCATTATTTTATTAACAATTCATAAATTATTTTTTGTTTTTACCTATAGAGGCATCCCCACGACTCAGCCTAGTGTCTGTCCAATCTATGTCACCTTGGTCTTACCTGAGGCAAATAAGAGAGATTATATTTACTTTGTGCATTGTTTTATTAACAATTCATAATTATTATTTTTTGATTTTTACTTTTAAAGGCATATCCACACAACGCAACCCATTGTAGAATCCGTCTTACCTTGGTCTTACTTATTGTCAAGTTGAGGTCAGAAAGGCGTTGAGGAAAAAAAAAGGTTTATGTTTACTTTCTACATTGTTGTATTAACAATTCTTTATTTATTTATTTATTTTTACCGCTAACAGTATCCCACAATGCAGCCCAGTGTCCAATTCGTCTTACCTTGGTCTTACTTGTTGCCAAGTTGGGGTGAGGAAGACACTGAGCGAAGAGGGCTTATGTTTATTTTGTGCATTATTTTTTAAACAATTCATAATTTTTTTATTTTATTTTTACCTCTAATGGCATCCCACAACGCAGTACAGTGTCTAATCGACCTTACCTTGGTCTTACTTATTGCCAAGTTGGGGTCAAGAGGCGCTGAGGCGAAGAATGAGACTTATGTTTATTTTGTGCATGATTTTATTATTAACAATTTTTTTTATTTTATTTTTTTACCTATGGAGGTATCCTACGACCCAGCACAATGTCCAATCAATGTTACCTTCGTCTTATTTATTGTCAAGTTACGATCATGAAGGCATTGAGACGAAAAAGGGGGTTTATGTTTACTTTGTGCATTATTTTATTAACAATTCATAATTAATTTTTTTTGTTTTTATCTCTATAGGCATCTCCACAACCCAACCTAGTGTCCAATTCATCTT
Source organism: Cryptomeria japonica (assembly GCF_030272615.1). Taxonomy (NCBI): domain Eukaryota; kingdom Viridiplantae; phylum Streptophyta; class Pinopsida; order Cupressales; family Cupressaceae; genus Cryptomeria; species Cryptomeria japonica. The sequence goes on along the minus strand of NC_081415.1, from coordinate 591,388,885 downwards.
ACCTAAGACAAATAAGGGGAATTTTTGTTTTTTATCAGCAAGTGCTATCAAGATGGGGATAGCACCCTATATTAATCTAAAAGAGTCTTACATAACAAAAAAATTTGATAAACCACAACAAATTACAAAGAAAATTACAAATTACATATTGTGTATTACATAAGCCTAAGAATGGTGGCTACACGCATGCCTATGGTCGCCACCTTGTCGATATTCCCTTCTGACAGCCATCCGTCTTCCTTCATCATCATCCTTCTAAAAGGCCCCATAGCTGCGTTCTTGACTCCCACTCTGAAAACCTCCCAAGCCTCCCCCATAAATTCCTCCTTCCTCATTCTGAGAGCTTCGGCAACAAGCTGGATTTCGTTCTCGGGGTCCAAACACTCCGCATCAGAAAGAACGGTCAGGGGATTGAAATACGGGTCAAGTATGTTGGCCCATTCCTTGTCCACTTCCAACACCGCTCCTCCTATGGCTTCAATATCTTCTTCCCTTACGAAGCCCACCAGTTTCTCCACGCGGGCTTCCTTTGACGATAAAACGTCCACCGATAGACACAAGATGATCTCATATATAAAGTTATCACACCAGTGTCGCTCCTCACTGAATGCATCATCGAGCAATCCCTGTATAGCGTTCTGGCCTTCGATGTCTATATTGAATAGACGTTCGCATTGAGCTTCCAGCGTCTCCTCGCGGCAGAGGCAACTCAGACTGCACCTGTGAACCATCTTGCTTATTCTAAATGCACCACTTCGATCTAGCTTCTCTTAGCTATAAAAAGATCAACTCTAGAACCCACTAGATCCTTTCTATCCCCTTCTTCTCTCTCTCACGGGCTATCAAAAGTGGGATGTGTTGTCAAGGATTCTTCTACCAGCCCGCGTGAACAGCCAGATAAAAGTGTACCTTCTCTTATCCTTGGAACAAAAGCGACCAACCGATCATCCAATTCCCGACTTTGGGATGTGATCGATGTCCTCTAATAATCTCTGCTAAAGATCTATGTTTATTGCGTTCGCAGGCGACAAGACGGCTAACAAAGTTTTAGCAATCCCGTGATTAGCAAGAAGGTCTGCAACATGGTTGCCTTCACGGAAGATATGATGAACATGGTAATCCTTAAATTTTTGAAGATAACCATAAATTCTTGGAATCCAAGTGTCCAACCGCCAATTCAAAAAGCGATGATTGGTGATTCTGTTAAGAATCACTTTTGAGTCTCCTTCAATCACCACCTTCGTTATTCTATTAGCAATCGCCCATTTAAGTCCTTCCTCTAAAGCGGTGATTTCTGCAATGTTGTTGGAAACAAACCCCTCTTGGCCACATACTGCCCCCATAAGGTTGCCCTCCTCATCTCTAATAACCACTCCATAGCTCAATAATCCTGGGTTTCCTTTGCTAACACCATCGAAGTTCATTTTTTTCCATCCAATAGAGGGAGGCTTCCACTTGACCTTTCTTCGCTCTAGTGATTTGACTCCTTAGGTGTGGTTGTTGCTTTGTTTAAGCTTCCAAACCTACTCCATTTCCATATCCCACTTTGAGTAGTATTTTTATTTACTGCCAAAGATCTTGCCATTGATTGTAACTTCTATGGCCCCTTGAATTTTATTGATTAAGATATTAACCTCCAACTCTTCTTCCCTGAAAATCCTTCTGTTTCTCTCCTTCCACACGTGCCAAACCACTAATAAAGAGCTTGAAATCCACAAGCTTCCCCATTTTAATGATTTGCCCAATGTCGACCACGCAAGAATGAAATCTTTGAAAGAACCGTTATAAACCATATAATTTTGTAGTTGCAGCTGCAACCAATCCCAACACTTCCTAGAGAAAGGACAATTGTACAATAAATGGTCTATTGATTCTTCCTCATTTTTGCAGAGACAACATTTGTTGGGCTCCTGAATACCTATTAACTTCAATCTGTCGCTTGTAAGGATTTTTCCGTGCAGAGCAATCCAAAGAAAAGCCCCCACTATGGGTAACACCCATCTGTCCCAACATAAGGCAACCGACCGATTACCATCTTTTTGCCTCTTTCTTTGTAATTCATATCCCAAGTTAACCTTATAATTCCTTGATTTAGAAGCATTCTAGATTAGGGTGTCTTTTTCAATTGTCATATAGATATTTCTGCTTTGGAGAATGTTGACCACCTTCACACTATTTGCATTCTGAGCATTTTCGAACCTTTTCCATCTTATTGGAGAGTTTGGGCGACAATCTTCTTGAACATAATCTGCCACCATCACGCCCATAGTTGCTTCCATCTCATTTATCCAGTCTTGGTCATCGATTTCATCTACTAACGCTTTGTCACCGTTCCATGAGTCCTTCCAGAATTTAGCCTTGCGATCGTCACCTATTCTCCATGACAGGTGTTCAGTAATGATCCTCTTGCTCTCCCATATGAATTTCCAAAGCGGAGACCCTCCTATCGAATTCGCCATGGTGAAAATTCTTTCTAGCTCGCTCGAATTCAGATATTTGTGAGACATTAGCTTGCACCAGCCTTTGTTAGGACAATTGTACATCTTCCATGCCAGCTTTGCTCCCAGCGCCAAATTCTGCAAATTCATCTTTCTCAGGCCCGCTCCGTCTTCCACTTTGAGCATGCAAACTGTTTCCCAGTTGATCAACGGGATCTTTTTTTCTTCCTTCGATCCTTCCCAAATGAATCTTTTTAGCAAACCATCCATTGCCGACAATGCCTTATATGGAGCCCTGTAACATGACATGTAATAAATTGGGATGGTAGATAAAACGGATTTGATCATCTAGATCCACCCCGCCTGCGATAGCCACTTATTCTTCCATAAGGTTGTTTTGGCTTTACATTTGTTGACGACTTCTTCCCAAAGCCTGTTGTCCACTTTGCCTGCATAAAGGGAACCCCAAGGTATTGAATCGGAAAGTCACCTTGGCCGAAGTGCAACACACTTACTATTTTCTCCTGAATTCTCTTGCTAGTGTTGAGGAAGTAAATTTGGGACTTCTGCTTGTTCATACTCTACCCCGATTCCTTTTCATATTCTTCAAGAACACTGTAGATGACCTGAGCTTCTCTTTCCGAAGCAACGTCGAAGAGGATGGTGTCGTCTACAAATTGGGAGTGGGACACCGGATTCAAGCTTGGAAGAAACCGCACGCGGAGCCATTAACAATAATTGAGAAAAATACAGTGGACTATGCATCTCAACCATTTTTCATCAAAGCCGAATTTCCTGAGGACCTCTATTAAGAAACTTCATTTTACCCGATCGTAAGACTTGGAAACATCTAGTTTAACAATCATATCTTGAAATTTGGAAGAATGCATCAAGTGGATAGTTTCGGTTGCCATAATGATGTTGTCCATGATTTCCCGCTCCGGGGTGAAGCCATGCTGCTCTGGCGAAATTATTTTCTTCAGGATTGGTTTAAGTTTGTTGACCATTGCCTTGGAGATGATTTTGTAGGGGGAATTACATAGTGAAATTGGCCTGAAGTCCACGATAGAAGAATAGTCTTGTTTCTTTGGGATCAGCACAATGTTAGTATGATTGATCTCTTTGACAAATTTCCCCTGTTTTCTAAAGTCTTCCACAATTCGGAGTATATCGTTCCCCATGAATCCCCGACATTTCTAATAAAATTCCATTGTGAATCCGTCTAGGCCCGGAGCTTTATTCGAGTGTTGATCGAATACCGCCTTTCTAACTTCATCGAGCGAGAAAGGGCAGCATAATGTTCTATTATTTTCCTCTGAAATCACGTTTGGTATTATGTCTGCTAACAGGTGGGACCGTGAATTTTGTTCCACTGCATCCCCAAGCAGATTTTTGAAGAAATTTACCGTTGCCTCCTCAATGGCTTTCGGGGAAGAGTGCAACTCACCTTCTAGATAAGTGATCATGGCGATTTTGTTCTTGATCCTATGAGATTTTACTGATGCATGGAAAAAATTTGTATTTGCGTCTTCCTCTTTAATCCAAAGCTCCCTGGATTTATCGTGCCAAAAAACTTCTTCTCTCAGAAGAATTTCTATCAATTCCTGCTTGAGGGAAACTTCTTTGTGGTACGTATCATTTGTCATCCAAAGATGATAGTGGTCAAATTTATTTGTTTTAATTCCTCCTCAATTCTATTTCTTTCTGCGAAGATGTTCTTGAATGATTCTCTATTCCATTTTTTGATCTTCTCTTTAAGAAACTTTATTCTTTTTACAAAACAATAGCTCGGTGAAACCCTAAAAGTGTTACTTTCTATCCACCATTGCTGAAGATGCGAAGAGAACTCTGGATCTCTCCACCACATACTTAAGAATTCAAAACTACTACTTCCTTTGGTTGGAACCTCGCACAATTTGAGTTCTACTGGGAAGTGATCTGAAAGGGATATAGGAAGAATGAGTGCTTCTACCTGGAAAGACGACTCCAACCAAGATTCCCCAATGAGATGGCTATCCAATCTTTCCGAAATATGGGCAAAATTTGCTCTTTTGTTCGTCTAAGTGAAGGTTCCATTCTTTGGAACTACATCCATCAATTGATTCTGCGTTACAAAATCTCTGAAATCTTCCATAATCTTATTTGATATTCTCAAGCCTCCCTTTTACTCATCCAAATCAAGCAGGGCATTAAAATCGCCAACCACTAATATCTTGTCGTTCCCTATTTCCGAAAAAAAAATTGTGAGAACCTGCCATACCTTAGATTTTTCTGATGTTTTTGTTGGACCATAGACATTAATTAAAGGGAAATTCAAATTCTCCTTAAAACTGTTTATTGTGCATAACATCCAATGATCTGCTTTCTCCAGTAGAGTTACTCTGACCTGTGAAGGATTCCAGATAACTCTCAGCCCCCCAACAGCCCCTATGGCTTCTTGGAAGATGCCTTCCCAAACCTTGCAAGAATTGATGAAGCTATTCGCCTTCTCTTTGTCCATCTTCGTTTCCTGAAAGGCGATTATATCACTGTTGCTTCTAAACAACGCTCATTTTACCAAGCATCTTTTGTCAGGAGCCGATAAACCCTTGACATTCCACGTAGTGATCTTCATCTTTTGCCAGGGGAGAAGCCTTCTCCCCTAGCTTTCCTCATGAAATCAAAGACACTGGCAATGCCTTTTTCCTTGGCACATTCTTCTCTCTTTTGGCGATTGCCTCTTCTGCCTCTGGATCCTTTGGCCTTGCCCAAAAGGATGTTCGCCGATTGGCTGATGCATCTCGGATCAACATTTTCCAATGCGTCCTCTTGGTAAAAATCCTCATCCAACTCCTTATCCAATTCGAATTCAGTGTTTGATAAGCCTTTACTAATGTTTAAAGTCCTAGGGGATGACAAAATTACCCCTCCTTCCTTGGATCCTATCACTACTTCTCTATAGGACCCTCCACCTTCAATTGAAGAAGGAATCGCATCAACAATCCTAGTCTCTGATACCGTGGCTTCTCCTCTATTATCCGCGGGAGAGTTTACTTCCTTTTCTTTTCCCTAGGAGATTTAACTTCATCTCTCTCTGCAACTAAATCTGTAACTGTTTTTTCCGATTTCCTCCTCTACTGTTGTTCTGGTTTTCTGAGGGTATTCCTAGCCTTCCTAACAAACAATCTGCAATTCTCAAAAGCATGCAACTTGCCACCACATCTGGAACAATGTCTCCTCTCTTTTTCGATTTCCAACCGTTGTCTCCATAATTTGTTTGCAGTTTGTAAGCGGATATACTCTGGGATTTTTTTAAATGCAACAACTTTTATTTTTACCAACTTGCATAAATCTTCCTCATCATCGAAATCGATTTCCAATACCATTCCCAACGTCCTGCCAATCTTCTCCAGGTAAGACTCCCCAGTATTCTAATGGCAGATTATACAGATTGACCCATATCAGGCTTGAATACACTACCAAAGGGATTGGGTTAAAGTTAGGTATCCATGGTTGCAAGTACACTGCATGCTTTTCTACAAACCATTTCTCCTAGTTGAGGATGTGATCTTTGTCCGATAGGCTTTCAAAGAGCACCACAAAAAAACCCCTTCGAATAAATTTGATAACAACGCGATCTCCCCAACTTTCTTTCTGCCACCCAAAGTTTAATATTTTTCCTTGACCAATTAAGGCCAATGATCCTTGCGATCACTGCGTGGTTTTCCCAGAGCTGGCTATCTTCTTCGAGTTCCTCCCTAAGGTCCACCACCATCTCATCTCCCTCTGGGCCTCGCCACCCATTCAGTTTACCTGTGTTTCACCCTGCTCCGCCATTAACCTCCAACCGTTTTTGCAGAGCCAGTTCCGCCATTGCTGTAAAAATAAGGGGAATTATATTTACTTTGTGCATTATTTTATTAACAATTCATAATTATTATTTTTTTGTTTTTACCTATAGAGACATATCCACACAGCCCAATCTAGTGTGTAATTTGTCTTACCTTGGTCTTATTTATTGTCAAGTCGGGATCAAGAAGGCGCTGAGCGAATAAAAGGACTTATGTTTTATTTTGTGCATTATTTTATTAATAATTCATAATTTTTATTATTATTTTTACCTCTAACGACATCTCACAATGCACTCCAGTGTCTAATCCGTCTTACATTGTTCTTACTCATTGTCAAGTTGGGGTTAGGATGGCACTGAGCGAACAAAATAGCTTATGTTTACTTTGTGCATTATTTTATTAACAATTCACAATTTTTTTTATTTTATTTTTACCTCTAACGGCATCTCACAATGCAGCTCAATGTCCAATCTACCTTACCTTGGTCTTACTCATTGCCAAGTTGGGGTCAAGAAGGCGCTGAGAGAAGAAGAGGGTTTATGTTTACCTTGTACATTATTTTATTAACAATTCATAATTTTTTTATTTTATTTTTATCTCTAACGGCATCCCACAACACAGCATAGTATCCAATCCGCCTTACCTTGGTCTTACTTATTGCCAAGTTGGGGTCAGGAAGGCGTTGAAGCGAAGAAGGGAGCATATGTTTATTTTGTGCATTATTTTATTAACATTTCATTTTTTAATTTATTTTTAACTCTAAAGAGATCCCACGACCTCGCCCAGTGTCCAATCTGTCTTACCTTGGTCTTATTTATTGTCAAGTTGGGATTATGAAGGAGTTGATGCGAAGAAGAGGGGCTTATGTTTACTTTGTACATTATTTTATTAACAGTTCATAATTATTATTTTTTGTTTTTACTTCTAAAGGCATCCCCACGACTCAGCCTAGTGTCCAATCCGTCTTACCTTGGTCTTACTTATTGCCAAGTATGGGTCAAAAAAAACATCGAGGTGAATAAAAGGGGTTTATATTTATTTTGTGCATTATTTTATTAAGAATTTATATTTGTTAATTTTTTTTACCTCTAAAGACATCCTACGACCCACCCCATTGTCCAATCCATTTTGCATTATTTTATTAACAATTCATTAATTTTAATCTTTTGTTATCTTTAACGGCAATCCACAACGCAGCACAATGTTCAATCAGGCTTACCTTGATCTTACTTATTGTCAAGTTGAGGTCAGCAAAGTGTTGAGGCGAAAAAGGGAGTTTATGTTTACTTTGTGCATTATTTTATTAACAATTCATAAATATTATTTTTTGTTTTTACCTATAGAGGCATCCCCACGACTCAGCCTAATGTCTGTCAAATCTGTCTTACCTTGGTCTTACCTAAAGCAAATAAGGGGGATTATATTTACTTTGTGCATTATTTTATTAACAATTCATAATTATTATCTTTTGGTTTTTACTTCTAAAGGATTATCCACACAACGCAACCCAGTGTCCAATCTGTCTTACCTTGGTCTTACTTATTGTCAAGTTAAGGTCAAGAAGGCGCTGAGTGAAGAAAAGAGTTTATGTTTACTTTCTACATTGTTTTATTAACAATTTATAGTTTATTTATTTATTTTTACCACTAACAGCATCCCACAACACAGCCCAGTGTCCAATTTGTCTTACCTTGGTCTTACTTGTTGCCAAGTTGGGGTGAGGAAGACACTAAGCGAAGAGGGCTTATGTTTATTTTGTGCATTATTTTATTAACAATTCATAATTTTTTTATTTTATTGTTACCTCTAATGGCATCCCACAACGCAGTACAGTGTCTAATCGACCTTACCTTGGTCTTACTTATTGTCAAGTAGGGGTCAATAGGCGTTGAGGCGAAGGAGGAGACTTATGTTTATTTTGTGCATTATTTTATTAACAATTCATTTTTTTTTTTTTTTAACCTCTGGAGGCATCCCACAACCCAGCACAGTGTTCAATCCACGTTACCTTAGTCTTATTTATTGTCAAGTTGGGTTGAAGAAGGAGTTGAGGCGAAAAAGGGGGCTTATGTTTACTTTGTGCATTATTTTATTAACAATTCATAATTAATTTTTTTGTTTTTATCTCTACAGGCATCTCCACAACCCAGCCTAGTGTCCAATCCGTTTTTCCTTGGTCTTACCTGAAACAAACAAGGGGAATTATATTTACTTTGTGCATTATTTTATTAACAATTCATAATTATTATTTTTTTGTTTTTACCTATAGAGACATCCACACGGCTCAATCTAGTGTCCAAGTCTAGTGTGTACTTCGTCTTACCTTTATTATTGTCAAGTTGGGATCAGGAAGGCGTTGAGTGAATAAAAGGACTTATGTTTTATTTTCTGCATTATCTTATTAACAATTCATATTTTTTATTGTTATTTTTACCTCTAAGGACATCCCACAACGCAGTCCAGTGTCTAATATGTCTTACCTTCGTCTTACTCGTTGTCAAGTTGGGGTCAGGATGGCGCTGAGCGAAGATGGCTTATGTTTACTTTGTGCATTATTTTACTAACATTTAATAATTATTTTCTTTTATTTTTACCTCTAACAACATCTCACAATGCAGTTCAATGTCCAATCTACCTTACCTTGGTCTTTTTCATTGTCAAGTTGGGGTCAAAAAGGTGCTGAGAAAATAAAAGGGTTTTTGTTTACCTTGTGCATTATTTTATTAACAATGCATAATTTTTTTATTTTATTTTTATCTCTAATGGCATCCCACAATGCAGCACAGTGTCCAATCCGCCTTACCTTGGTCTTACTTATTGCCAAGTTGGGGTCAGGAAGGCGTTGAGGCGAAGAAGGTGGCTTATGTTTATTTTGTGAATTATTTTATTAACATTTCGTTTTTTTATTTTTTTTAAACTCTAGAGAGATACCATGACCTAGCCGAGTGTCAAATCTGTCTTACCTTGGTCTTATTTATTGTCAAGTTGGGATTAGGAAGGAGCCGATGTGAAGAAGAGGAGCTTATGTTTACTTTGTACATTATTTTATTAACAATTCACAATTATTATTTTTTGTTTTTACTTCTAAAGGTATTCCCATGACTCAGCCTAGTGTCCAATCCGTCTTACCTTGGTCTTACTTATTGTCAAGTATGGGTCAAGAAAAACGTTAAGGCGAATAAAGGGGGCTTATATTTATTTTGTGCATTATTTTATTAAGAATTCATATTTGTTAATTTGTTTTTACCTCTAAAGACATCCTATGACCCACCCCATTGTCCAATCAATTTTGCATTATTTTATTAACAATTCATAATTTTTTAATTTTTTGTTACCTTAACGACAATACACAACGCAACCTAGTGTCCAATCAGACTTACCCTGATCTTACTTATTGTCAAGTTGGGGTCAAAAAGGTGCTGAAGTGAAAAAGAGAGTTTATATTTACTTTATGTATTATTTTATTAACAATTCATAAATATTATTTTTTGTTTTTACCTATAGATGCATCCCCAAGACTCAACCTAATGTCTGTCCAATTTGTCTTACCTTAGTCTTACTTGAGGCAAATAAGGGGGATTATATTTACTTTGTGCATTATTTTATTAACAATTCATAATTATTATTTTTTGGTTTTTACTTTTAAAGGCATATCCACACAACGCAGCTCAGTGTCCAATCCGTCTTACCTTGGTCTTACTTATTGTCAAGTTAAGGTCAGGAGGCGTTGAACGAAGAAAAGGGTTATGTTTACTTTCTACATTATTTTATTAACAATTCATAATTTTTTTATTTATTTTTACATGTAACGGCATCCCACAACGCATCTCAGTGTTCAATTTGTCTTACCTTGGTTTTACTTGTTGTCAAGATGGGGTGAGGAAGACACTGAGCGAAGAGGGCTTATGTTTATTTTGTGCATTATTTTATTAGCAATTTATATTTTTTTTAATTTTTTTTTACCTCTAATGACATCCCACAACGCAATACAATGTCTAATCGACCTTACCTTGGTCTAACTTATTGTCAAGTTGGGGTCAAGAGGCACTGAGGCGAAGGAGACTTGTGTTTATTTTGTGTATTATTTTATTAAAAATTCATTTTTTTAATTTTTTTTAACCTCTGGAAGCATCCCACGACCCAGCACAGTGTCCAATCCACGTTACCTTGGTCTTATTTATGTTTATGTTTACTTTGTGCATTATTTTATTAACAATTCATAATTTATTTTTTTTGTTTTTATCTCTACAGGCATCTCCACAACCCAGCCTAGTGTCCAATCCATTTTTCCTTGGTCTTACCTGAGACAAATAAGGGGAATTATATTTACTTTGTGCATTATTTTATTAACAATTCATAATTATTATTATTTTGTTTTTACCTATAGAGACATATCCACACGGCCCAGTTTAGTGTGTAATTTGTCTTACATTGGCCTTATTTATTGTCAAGCTAGGGTCGGGAAGGCGCTGAGTGAATAAAGACTTATGTTTTATTTTGTGCATTATTTTATTAACAATTCATGGTTTTTTATTATTATTTTTACCTCTAACAACATCTCACAACGCAGTCCAGTGTCTAATCTGTCTTACATTGTTTTTACTCATTGTCAAGTTGGGGTCAGGATGGCACTGAGCGAAAAAGATGGCTTATGTTTACTTTGTGCATTATTTTATCACCAATTCATAATTATTTTTTATTATTTTTACCTCTAAAAGCATCTCCCAACACAACTCAATGTCCAATCTACCTTACCTTGGTCTTACTCATTGTCAAGTTGGTGTCAAGAAGGCACAGAGAGAAGAAGAGGGTTTATGCTTACCTTGTGCATTATTTTATTAACAATTCATAATTTTTTTATTTTATTTTTATCTCTAACGGCATCCCACAACGCAGCATAGTATCCAATCCGCCTTACCTTGGTCTTACTTATTGTCAAGTTGGGGTTAGGAAGGCGTCGAGGCGAAGAAGGGGGCTTATGTTTATTTTGTGCATTATTTTATTAACATTTCATTTTTTTATTTTTTTTTAACTCTAGACGAATCCCACGACCTAGTCCAATGTCCAATCTGTCTTACCTTGGTCTTATTTATTGCGAAGTTGGGATTAGGAAGGAGCTGATGCGAAGAAGAGGGGCTTGTGTTTACTTTGTACATTATTTTATTAACAATTCATAATTATTATTTTTTGTTTTTACTTCTAAAGGCATCCCACGACTTAGCTTAGTGTCCAATCCGTCTTACCTTGGTCTTACTTATTGCCAAGTATGGGTCAAGAAAACATTGAGGCGAATAAAAGGGGTTTATATTTATTTTGTGCATTATTTTATTAAGAATTCATATTTGTTAAAAAAAAAATTACCTCTAAAGACATCCTACGACCCACCCCATTGTCCAATCTATTTTGCATTATTTTATTAACAGTTCATAATTTTTTAAAAAAATTTGTTATCTTTAACATTAATCCACATCGCAGCCCAGTGTCCAATCAAACTTACCTTGATCTTACTTATTGTCAAATTGGAGTCAAGAAGGTGCTGAGACGATAAAGGGAGTTTATGTTTACTTTGTGCATTATTTTATTAACAATTCATAAATATTATTTTTTGGTTTTACCTATAGAGGCATCCCTACGACTCAGCCTAGTGTCTGTCTAATCTGTCTTACCTTGGTCTTACCTAAGACAAATAAGGGGGATTATATTTACTTTGTGCATTTTTTTATTAATAATTCATAATTATTATTTTTTAGGTTTTTACTTCTAAAGGCATATCCACACAACGCAACCCAGTGTCCAATCCATCTTACTTTGGTCTTAGTTATTGTCAAGTTGAGGTCGGGAAGGGGCTGAAGCAAGAAAATGGTTTATGTTTACTTTCTACATTGTTTTATTAACAATTCCTTATTTATTTATTTATTTTTACCTCTAATGACATCTCACAACGCAGCACAATGTCCAATTCGCCTTACCTTGGTCTTATTTGTTGCCAAGTTGAGGTGAGGAAGACACTGAGCGAAGAGAGCTTATGTTTATTTTGTGTATTACTTTATTAACAATTCATTTTTTTAATTTTTTTTTAACCTCTAATGGCATCTCACAACGTAGTGCAATGTCTAATCGACCTTACCTTGATCTTACTTATTGTCAATTTGGGATCAAAAGGCGCCAAGGCAAAGGAGACTTGTGTTTATTTTTTGCATTATTTTATTAATATTTCATTTTTTATTTTTTTAAAACCTCTGGAGACATCCCACAACCCAGCACAATGTCCAATCCACGTTACCTTGGTCTTATTTATTGTCAAGTTGGGATCAAGAAAGAGTTGAGGCGAAAAATGGGGGCTTATGTTTACTTTGTATATTATTTTATTAACAATTCATAATTAATTTTTTTTTATCTCTACAGGGATCTCCACAACCCAGCCTAGTGTCCAATCCGTCTTTCTTTTGTCTTACCTCAGACAAATAAGGGGAATTATATTTACTTTGTGCATTATTTTATTAACAATTCATAATTATTATTGTTATTTTTTTACCTATAGAGACATCTGCACAGCCCAGTCTAGTGTGTAATTCGCCTTACCTTGGTCTTATTTATTGTCAAGTTGAGATCATGGAGGCGTTGAGCGAATAAAAGGACTTATGTTTTATTTTGTGCATTGTTTTATTAACAATTCATAATTTTTTATTATTATTTTTACCTCTAACAACATCCCACAACGCAGTCCAGTGTCTAATATGTTTTACCTTGGACTTACTCATTGTCAAGTTGGGGTCAAGATGGCGCTAAGTGAAGATGGCTTATGTTTACTTTGTGCATTATTTTATTAACAATTCATAATTTTTTTATTTTATTTTTATCTCTAACGGCATCTCACAATGCAGCTCAATGTCCAATCTACCTTACCTTGGTTTTACTCATTGTCAAGTTGGGGTCAAGGTCGCGTCGAGAAAAGAAGAGGGTTTATGTTTACCTTGTGCATTATTTTATTAACAATTCATAATTTTTTTATTTTATTTTTATCTCAAATGGCATCCCACAACGCAGCATAGTGTCCAATCCGTCTTACCTTGTTCTTACTTATTGCCAAATTGGGGTCAGGAAGGCGTTGAGGCAAAGAAAGTGGCTTATGTTTATTTTGTGAATTATTTTATTAACATTTCATTTTTTTATTTTTTTTTTAACTCTAGAGGGATCCCACGACCTAGCCAATGTCAAATCTATCTTACCTTGGTCTTATTTATTGTCAAGCTGGGATTAGAAAGGAGCTTATGCGAAGAAAAGGGGTTTATGTTTACTTTGTACATTATTTTATTAACATTTCACAATTATTATTTTATGTTTTTACTTTTAAAGGCATTCCCACGACTCAGCTTAGTGTTCAATCCGCCTTACCTTGGCCTTACTTATTGTCAAATATGGGTCAAAAAAACGTTAAGGCGAATAAAAGGGGCTTATACTTATTTTGTGCATTATTTTATTAAGATTTCATATTTGTTAGTTTTCTTTTTACCCCTAAAGGCATCCTACGACCCACCCCATCGTCCAATCAATTTTGCATTATTTTATTAACAATTCATAATTTTTTAATTTTTTGTTACCTTTAACAACAATACACAACGCAACCCGGTGTCCAATCAAAAGTACCTTGATCTTACTTATTGTCAAGTTGGGGTCAAGAAGGTGCTGAGGTGAAAAAAAGAGTTTATATTTACTTTGTGCATTATTTTATTAACAATTCATAAATATTATTTTTTTGTTTTTACCTATAAAGGCATCCCCACGACTCAGCCTAGTGTCTGTCCAATTTGTCTTACCATGGTCTTATCTGAGGCAAATAAGGAGGATTATATTTACTTTGTGCATTATTTTATTAACTATTCATAATTATTATTTTTTGGTTTTTACTTTTAAAGGCATATCCACATAACTCAGCTTAGTGTCCAATCCGTCTTACCTTGGTCTTACTTATTATCAAGTTGTACCTTGGTCTTACTTATTATCAAATTGAGGTCGGGAGGCGTTGAACGAAGAAAAGGGTTTATGTTTACTTTCTACATTATTTTATTAACAATTCATAATTTATTTATATATTTTTACCTCTAACGGCATCCCACAACGCATCTAAGTGTCCAATTTGTCTTATCTTGGTCTTACTTGTTGCCAAGCTGGGGTGAGGAAGACATTGAGCGAAAAGGGCTTATGTTTATTTTGTGCATTATTTTATTAACAATTCATTATTTTTTTTAAAAAATTTTACCTCTAATGACATCCCTCAACGCAGTACAATGTCTAATCAACCTTACCTTGGTCTTACTTATTGCCAAGTTGGGGTCAAAAGGCATTGAGGCAAAGGAGACTTGTGTTTATTTTGTGCATTATTTTATTAACAATTCATTTTTTTTAATTTTTTTTTTACCTCTGGAGGCATCCCACGACCCAACAAAGTGTGCATTCCACGTTACCTTGGTCTTATTTATTGTCAAGTTAGGATCAGGAAGGCGTTGAGGTGAAAAATGGGGGCTTATATTTACTTTGTGCATTATTTTATTAACAATTCATAATTAATTTTTTTTGTTTTTATCTCTACAGGCATCTCCACAACCCAGCCTAGTGTCCAATCCGTCTTTCCTTGGTCTTACCTGAAACAAATAAGGGGAATTATATTTACTTTGTACATTACTTTATTAACAATTCATAATTATTATTTTTTTGTTTTTACCTATAGAGACATATCCACACGGCCCAGTCTAATGTGTAATTCGTCTTACATTGGTCTTATTTATTGTCAAGTTGGGATCAAAAAGGCGTTGAGCGAATAAAAGGATTTATTTTTTATTTTGTGCATTATTTTATTAACAATTCATATTTTTTTATTATTATTTTTACCTCTAACGACATCTCACAACGCAGTCCAATGTCTAATCTGTCTTATATTGTTCTTATTCATTGTCAAGTTGGGGTCAAGATGGCATTGAGCGAAAAAGATGGCTTATGTTTACTTTGTGCATTATTTTATTAACAATTCAAAAAAAAATTATTTTATTTTTAACTCTAACAGCATCTCACAACGCAGCTCAATGTCCAATCTACCTTACCTTGGTCTTATTCATTGCCAAGTTGGGGTCAAGAAGGCGCTAAGAGAAAAAGAGGGTTTATGTTTACCTTGTGCATTATTTTATTAACAATTAATATTTATTTTATTTTATTTTTATCTCTAACGGCATCCCACAACGCAGCATAGTATTTAATTCGTCTTACCTTAGTCTTACTTATAGTCAAGTTGGAGTCAAGAAGGCGAAGAAGGGGGCTTATATTTATTTTGTGCATTATTTTATTAACATTTCGTTTTGTTTGTTTTTTTAACTCTAGAGGGATCTCACGACGCAGCTCAATGTCCAATCTACCTTACCTTGGTTTTACTCATTGCCAAGTTGGGGTCAAGGTCGCGTCGAGAAAAGAAGAGGGTTTATGTTTACCTTGTGCATTATTTTATTAACAATTCAACATCTCATAACACAGCTCAATGTCCAATCTACCTTACCTTGGTTTTACTCATTACCAAGTTGGGGTCAAGGTCGTGTCGAGAAAAGAAGAAGGTTTATGTTTACCTTGTGCATTATTTCTTCTCTAACGGCATCTCACAACGTAGCTCAATGTCCAATCTACCTTACCTTGGTTTTACCCATTGTCAAGTTGGGGTCAAGGTCACGTCGAGAAAAGAAGAGGGTTTATGTTTACCTTGTGCATTATTTTATTAACAATTCATAATTTTTTTATTTTAATTTTATCTCAAATGGCATCCCACAACGCAGCATAGTGTCCAATCCGCCTTACCTTGTTCTTACTTATTGCCGAATTAGGGTCAGGAAGGCGTTGATGCAAAGAAAGTAGCTTATGTTTATTTTGTGAATTATTTTATTAAAATTTCATTTTTTTATTTTTTCTTAACTCTAGAGGGATCCCACGACCTAGCCAGTGTCAAATCTGTTCTACCTTGGTCTTATTTATTGTCAAGTTGGGATTAGGAAGGAGTTGATGCGAAGAAAAGGGGTTTATGTTTACTTCGTACATTATTTTATTAACAATTCACAATTATTATTTTTTGTTTTTACTTTTAAAGGCATTCCCACGACTCAACCTAATGTCCAATCCGCCTTACCTTGGTTTTACTTATTGTCAAGTATGGGTTAAAAAAACGTGAAGGCGAATAAAGAGGGCTTATATTTATTTTGTGCATTATTTTATTAAGAATTCATATTTGTTAGTTTTCTTTTTACCCCTAAAGGCATCCTACGACCCACCCCATTGTCCAATCAATTTTGCATTATTTTATTAACAATTCATAATTTTTTAATTTTTTGTTACCTTTAACGACAATACACAACGCAGCCCAGTGTCCAACTAGAAGTACCTTGATCTTACTTATTGTCAAGTTGGGGTCAGGAAGGTGTTGAGGCGAAACAGAGAGTTTATGTTTACTTTGTGCATTATTTTATTAACAATTAATAAATATTATTTTTTTGTTTTTACCTATAGAGGCATCCCCACGACTCAGCCTAGTGTTTGTCCAATCTGTCTTACCATGGTCTTATCTGAGGCAAATAAGGAGGATTATATTTACTTTGTGCATTATTTTATTAACAATTCATAATTATCATTTTTAGGTTTTTACTTTTGAAGGCATATCCACATAACGCAGCTTAGTGTCCAATCTATCTTATCTTGGTCTTACTTATTGTCAAGTTGAGGTCAGGAGGCGTTGAACGAAGAAAAGGGTTTATGTTTACTTTCTACATTATTTTATTTAAAATTCATAATTTTTTTATTTATTTTTACCTCTAACAACATCCCACAACGCATCTCAGTGTCCAATTTGTCTTACCTTGGTCTTACTTGTTGCCAAGCTGGGGTGAGGAAGACATTGAGCGAAGAGGGCTTATGTTTATTTTGTGCATTATTTTATTAACAATTCATTATTTTTTTTATTTTGTTTTTACCTCTAATGGCATCCCTCAACGTAGTACAGTGTCTAATCGACCTTACCTTGGTCTTACTTATTGCCAAGTTGGGGTCAAGAGGCGTTGAGGCAAAGGAGATTTGTGTTTATTTTGTGCATTATTTTATTAACAATTCATTTTTTATTTTATTTTTTTACCTTTGGAGGCATCCCACGACCCAGCAAAGTGTGCATTCCACGTTACCTTGGTCTTATTTATTGTCAAGTTAGGATCAAGAAGGCATTGAGGCAAAAAAGGGGGGCTTATATTTACTTTGTGCATTATTTTATTAACAATTCATAATTAATTTTTTTTGTTTTTATCTCTACAGGTATCTCCACAGCCCAACCTAGTGTCCAATCCGTCTTTCCTTGGTCTTACCTAGGACAAATAAGGGAAATTATATTTACTTTGTGCATTACTTTATTAACAATTCATAATTATTATTTTTTTTGTTTTTACCTATAGAGACATATCCACACAACTCAGTCTAATGTGTAATTCATCTTACATTGGTCTTATTTATTGTCAAGTTGGGATCAAAAAAGCGTTGAGCGAATAAAATGACTTATGTTTTATTTTGTGCATTATTTTATTAACAATTCATAATTTTTTATTATTATTTTTACCTCTAACGACATCTCACAACATAGTCCAATGTCTAATATGTCTTACATTGTTCTTATTCATTGTCAAGTTGGGGTTAGGATGGCGCTAAGCGAAAAAGATGGCTTATGTTTACTTTGTGCATTATTTTATTAACAATTCAAAAAAAAATTATTTTATTTTTAACTCTAACGGCATCTCACAATGCAGCTCAATGTCCAATCTACCTTACCTTGGTCTTATTCATTGCCAAGTTGGGGTCAAGAAGGTGCTAAGAGAAGAAGAGGGTTTATGTTTCCTTTGTGCATTGTTTTATTAACAATTAATAATTTTTATTATTTTATTTTTATCTCTAACGGCATCCCACAACGCAGCATAGTATCTAATTCGTCTTACCTTGGTTTTACTTATTGTCAAGTTGGAGTCAAGAAGGCGAAGAAGGGGGCTTATGTTTATTTTGTGCATTATTTTATTAACATTTCGTTTTTTGTTTTTTTTAACTCTAGAGGGATTTCACGACCTAGCTCACTGTCTAATTTGTCTTACCTTGGTCTTATTTGTTGTCAAGTTGGGATTAGGAAGGAGTTGATGCGAAGAAAAAAGGCTTATGTTTACTTTGTACATTATTTTATTAACAATTCATAATTATTATTTTTTGTTTTTACTTCTAAAGGCATCCTCACGACTCAGTTTAGTGTCCAATCCGCCTTACCTTGCTCTTACTTATTGCCAAGTATGGGTGAAGAAAACATTGAGGAGAACAAAAAGGGTTTATATTTAGTTTGTGCATTGTTTTATTAAAAATTCATATTTGTTAATTTTTTTTTACCTCTAAAGACATCCTACAACCCACCTCATTCTCTAATCCATTTTACATTATTTTATTAACAATTCATAATTTTTTGTTATCTTTAACGGCAATCCACAACGCAGCCCAGTGCCCAATCAGACTCATTGTCAAGTTGCGGTTAGGAAGTTGCTGAGGCGAAAAAGGGAGTTTATATTTACTTTGTGCATTATTTTATTAACAATTCATAAATATTATTTTTTGTTTTTACCTATAGAGGCATCCCCACGACTCAGCCTAGTGTTTGTCCAATTTGTCTTACCTTGGTCTTATCGGAGACAAATAAGGGAGATTATATTTAGTTTGTGTACTATTTTATTAACAATTCATAATTATTATTTTTTGGTTTTTACTTCTAAAGACATATCCACACAACGCAACCCAGTATCAAATCCGTCTTACCTTGGTCTTACTTATTGTCAAGTTGAGGTCAAGAGGCGCTGAGCGAAGAAAAGGGTTTATGTTTACTTTCTACATTGTTTTATTAACAATTCATAATTTATTTATTTATTTTTACCTTTAAAGGCATCCCACAACGCATCCCAGAGTCTAATTCGTCTTACCTTGGTCTTACTTGTTGCCAAGTTGGGGTGAGGAAGACACTGAGCGAAGAGGGCTTGTGTTTATTTTGTGCATTATTTTATTAACAATTCATAAAAAAAAAATTATTTTTACCTCTAATGGCATCCCACAACGTAGTACAGTGTCTAATCGACTTTACCTTGGTCTTACTTATTGTCAAGTTGGGGTCAAAAGGCGTTGAGACAAAGAATGAGACTTATGTTTATTTTGTGCATTATTTTATTAGCAATTCATTTTTTATTTTTTTTAAACCTTTGGAGGCATCCCATGATCCAGCTCAGTGTCCAATCCACGTTATCTTAGTCTTATTTATTGTCAAGTTGGGATCAAGAAGGAGTTGAGGCGAAAAAGAGGGGCTTATGTTTACTTTGAGCATTATTTTATTAACAATTCATAATTAATTTTTTTTGTTTTTATCTCTACAGGCATCTCCACAACCCAACCTAGTGTCCAATCCGTATTTCCTTGATCTTACCTGAGACAAATAAGGGGAATTATATTTACTTTGTGCATTATTTTATTAACAATTCATAATTATAATTTTTTGTTTTTACCTATAGAGACATATCCACACGGCTCAGTTTAGTGTGTAATTCTTCTTACCTTAGTCTTCATATTGTCAAGTTGGGATCAGGAAGGCGATGAGCGGATAAAAGGACTTCTGTTTTATTTTGTGCATTATTTTATTAATAATTCATAATTTTTTATTATTATTTTTACCTCTAGCGACATCTCACAATGCAGTCCAGTGTCTAATCCGTCTTACCTTCGTCTTACTCATTGTCAAGTTGGGGTCAGGATGGCGCTAAGCGAAGATGGCTTATGTTTACTTTGTGCATTATTTTATTAACAATTCATAATTTGTTTATTTTATTTTTACCTCTAACAGCATCTCACAATGCTGCTCAATGTCCAATCTACCTTACCTTGGTCTTACTCATTGCCAAGTTGGGGTCAAAAAGGCACTGAGAAAATAAGAGGGTTTATGTTTACCTTGTGCATTATTTTATTAACAATTTATAATTTTATTTTTTTATTTTTATCTCTAACGACATCCCACAACACAGCACAGTGTCCAAATCGCTTTACCTTGTTCTTACTTATTGCCAAGTTGGGGTCAAAAAGGCGCTTAGGCAGAGAAGGTGGCTTATGTTTATTTTGTGAATTATTTTATTAACATTTCGCTTTTATATTTTTTTTAAGTCTAGAGGGATCACACAACCTAGCCCAGTGTCCAATCTATCTTACCTTAGTGTTATTTATTGTCAAGTTGGGATTAGGAAGGCGCTGATGCGAAGAAGAGGGGCTTATGTTTACTTTATACATTATTTTATTAACAATTCACAATTATTATTTTTTGTTTTAACTTCTAAAGGCATTCCCATGATTTGACCTAGTGTGCAATTTGTCTTACCTTGGTTTTACTTATTGTCAAATATGGATCAAAAAAACGTTAAGGTGAATAAAAGAGGCTTATATTTATTTTGTGCATTATTTTATTAAGAATTCATATTTGTTAAAAAAAAATTTACCTCTAAAGACATCCTACGACCCACCCCATTGTCCAATCTATTTTGCATTATTTTATTAACAGTTCATAATTTTTTAAAAAAATTTGTTATCTTTAACGTTAATCCACATCGCAGCCCAGTGTCCAATCAAACTTACCTTGATCTCACTTATTGTCAAATTGGGGTCAGGAAGGTGCTGAGACGATAAAGGGAGTTTATGTTTACTTTGTGCATTATTTTATTAACAATTCATAAATATTATTTTTTGGTTTTACCTATAGAGGCATCCCCACGACTCAGCCTAGTGTCTGTCCAATCTGTCTTACCTTGGTCTTACCTGAGGCAAATAAAAGGATTATATTTACTTTGTGCATTATTCATAATTATTATTTTTTAATTTTTTTTACTTCTAAAGACATATCTACACAACGCAGTCCAGTGTCCAATCCGTCTTACCTTGGTCTTACTTATTGTTAAGTTGAGGTCAAGAAGGCATTGAACAAATAAAAGAGTTTATGTTTACTTTCTACATTGTTTTATTAACAATTCATAATTTATTTATTTATTTTTACCTCTAACGACATCCCACAACGCATCCTAGTGTCCAATTCGCTTTACCTTGGTCTTACTTGTTGCCAAGTTGGGGTGAGGAAGACACTAAGCGAAGAGGGTTTGTATTTATTTTGTGCATTATTTTATTAACAATTTAGAATTTTTTAATTTTATTTTTACCTCTAATGGCATCTCACAATGCAGTACAGTGTTTAATCGACCTTACCTTGGTCTTACTTATTGCCAAGTTGGAGTCAAGAGGCGCTGAAGCGAAGGGGACTTGTGTTTATTTTGTGCATTATTTTATTAACAATTCATTTTTTTATTTTTTTTTATCTCTACAGGCATCCCACAACCCAGCAAAGTGTCCATTCCACATTACTTTGGTCTTATTTATTGTCAAGTTAGGATCAGGTAGGCGTTGAGGCGAAAAAGTGGGGCTTATGTTTACTTTGTGCACTATTTTATTAACAATTCATAATTAATTTTTTTTGTTTTTATCTCTACAGGTATCTCCACAACCCAGCCTAGTGTCCAATCCGTCTTTCCTTGATCTTACCTTAGACAAATAAGAGAAATTATATTTACTGTGTGCATTATTTTATTAACAATTCATAATTATTATTTTTTTGTTTTTACCTATAGAGACATATCCACACGGCCCAGTCTATAATGTAATTCGTCTTACATTGGTCTTATTTATTGTCAAGGTGGGATCAGGAAGGTGTTGAGCGAATAAAAGGACTTATGTTTTATTTTGTGCATTATTTTATTAACAATTCATAATTTTTTATTATTATTTTTACCTCTAACAACATCTCACAACGCAGTCCAGTGTCTAATCTATTTTACATTGTTCTTACTCATTGTCAAGTTGGGGTCAAGATAGCGCTAAGCGAAAAAGATAGCTTATGTTTACTTTGTGCATTATTTTATTAACAATTCATAAATTTTTTATTTTATTTTTACCTCTAACGGCATCTCACAACGTAGCTCAATGTCCAATCTACCTTAACTTCATCTTACTCATTGTCAAATTGGGGTCTAGATGGCACTGAGAGAAGAAGAGGATTTATGTTTACCTTGTGCATTATTTTATTAACAATTCGTAATTTTTTAATTTTATTTTTATCTATAACAGTATCCCACAACGCAGCACAGTGTCCAATCTATCTTACCTTGGTCTTACTTATTGCCAAGTTGAGGTAAAGAAGGCGCTGAGGCGAAGAAAGAGGCTTATGTTTATTTTGTGCATTATTTTATTAACATTTCATATTTTTTATTTTTTTAACTTTATAGGGATCTCACGACCTAGCCAAGTGTCCAATTTGTCTTACCTTGGTCTTATTTATTGTCAGGGTGAGATTAGGAAGGAGTTGATGCGAAGAAGAGGGGCTTATGTTTGCTTTGTACATTATTTTATTAACAATTCACAATTATTATTTTTTGTTTTTACTTCTAAAGGCATTCTCACGACTCAGCCTAGTGTCCAATCCACTTTACCTTGGTCTTACTTATTGTCAAGTATGAGTCAAGAAAACGTTAAGGCGAATAAAAGGGGTTTATATTTATTTTATACATTATTTTGTTAAGATTTTCATATTTGTTAGTTTTTTTTTACCTCTAAAGACATCCTACGACCCACCCCATTGTCCAATCAATTTTGCATTATTTTATTAACAATTCATAATTTTTGTAAATTTTTTTTACCTTTAACGGCAATACACAACGCAGCTCAGTGTCCAATCAAACTTACCTTGATCTTACTTATTGTCAAGTTGGGGTCACGAAGGTGCTGAGGCGAAAAATGGAGTTTATGTTTACTTTGTGCATTATTTTATTAATAATTCATAAATATTGTTTTTTGTTTTTAACTATAGAGGCATCCTCACGACTCAGCCTAGTATCTGTCCAATCTGTCTTACCTTGGTTTTACCTTAGGCAAATAAGGGGGATTATATTTACTTTATGCATTATTTTTATTAATAATTCATAATTATTATTTTTTGGTTTTTACTTCTAAAGGCATATCCACACAACACAGCTCAGTGTCCAATCCATTTTATCTTGGTCTTACTTATTGTCAAGTTGAGGTCAGGAAAGCGCTAAGCGAAGAAAATGGTTTATGTTTACTTTCTACATTGTTTTATTAACAATTCATTATTTATTTATTTATTTTTACCTCTAACGGCATCCCACAACGCATCCTAGTGTCCAATTCGTCTTACCTTGGTCTTACTTGTTGCCAAGTTGGGATGAGCAAGACACTAAACGAAGATGGCTTATGTTTATTTTGTGCCTTATTTTATTAACAATTTATATTTTTTTTAATTTTTTTTTACCTCTAATAACATCCCACAACGCAATACAATGTCTAATCGACCTTACCTTGATCTAACTTATTGCCAAGTTGGGGTCAAGAGGCGCTGAGGCGAAGGAGACTTGTGTTTATTTTGTGTATTATTTTATTAAAAATTCATTTTTTAAATTTTTTTTTACCTCTGGTAGCATCCCACGACCCAGCACAATGTCCAATCCACGTTACCTTGGTCTTATTTATTGTCAAGTTGGGATCAAAAAGGAGTTGAGGCGAAAAAGGGGGGCTTATATTTACTTTGTGCATTATTTTATTAACAATTCATAATTAATTTTTTTTGTTTTTATCTCTACAGGCATCTCCACAACCCAACCTAGTGTCCAAACCGTTTTTCTTTGGTCTTACCTGAAACAAATAAAAGGAATTATATTTACTTTGTGCATTATTTTATTAACAATTCATAATTATTATTATTTTGTTTTTACCTATAGAGACGTATCCACACGGTCCAGTCTAGTGTCCAAGTCTAGTGTGTAATTCGTCTTACCTTGATCTTATTATTGTCAAGTTGGGATCAGGAATGCGTTGAACAAATAAAAGGACTTATATTTTATTTTGTGCATTATTTTATTAATACTTCATAATTTTTTATTATTATTTTTACCTCTAACGACATCCCACAACGCGGTCCAGTGTCTAATCCGTGTTACATTGGTCTTACTCATTGTCAAGTTGGGGTCAGGATGGCGTTGAACGAAGAAGATGGTTTATGTTTACTTTGTGCATTATTTTATTAACAATTCATAATTTTTTTATTTTATTTTTACCTCTAACGACATCTTACAACGCAGCTCAATGTTCAATCTAGCTTACCTTGGTCTTACTCATTGTCAAGTTGGTGTCAAGAAGGCGCTGAGAGAAAAAAAGGGTTTATGTTTACCTTGTGCATTATTTATTAACAATTCATAATTATTTTATTTTATTTTTATCTCTAACGGCATCCCACAACGCAGCACAGTGTTCAATCTGCCTTACCTTGGTCTTACTTATTGCCAAGTTGGGGTCAAGAAAGCACTAAGGCGAAGAAGGGGGCTTATGTTTATTTTGTGCATTATTTTATTAACATTTCGTTTTTTTATTTTTTTAACTCTAGAGGGATCTCACGACCTAGCCAAGTGTCCAATCTGTCTTACCTTGGTCTTTATTGCCAAGTTGAGATTAGGAAGGAGCTGATGCAAAGAAGAGGGACTTATGTTTACTTTGTACATTATTTTATTAACAATTCATAATTATTGTTTTTTGTTTTTACTTCTAAAGGCATTCCCACGACTCAGCCTAGTGTCCAATCCGCCTTACCTTGGTCTTACTTATTGTCAAGTTGGGATCAAAAAAACGTTCGGACGAAGAAAGAGCTTATGTTAATTTTGTGCATTATTTTTTTAACAATTCATTTTTAGTTTTAGTTTTTTAATCTCTAGAGGCATCCCACGACCCTTCTCAGTGTCCAATCTGTCTTACCTTGTTCTTACTTATTGTCAAGTTGGGGTCAAAAAGACGTTGAGGCGAAGAAGGGGGCATATATTTACTTTGTGCATTATTTTATTAACAATTCATAATATGATTTTTTGTTTTTACCTCTGGAAGCATCCCCACGACCCAGCGTAGTGTCCAAACTACCTTACCTTGATCTTACTTATTGTTAAGTTGGGGTCTGGAAAACGTTGACGCGAACAAGGGGGCTTATGTTTATTTTGTGCATTATTTTATTATCAATTTATTTTTCTTAATTTTTTTTTATCTCTAGAGACATCCCACGACCCACCCCAGTGTCTAATATGTTTTACATTATTTTATTAACAATTCATAATTATTATTATTTTGTTTTTACCTTTAACGGCATCCCACAACGCAGCTCGGTGTTCAATCTGTCTTATCTGGGTCTTACTTATTGTCAAGTTGGGGTCAGGAAGGCATTGAGGCGAAGAAGGGGGCTTATGTTTACTTTGTGCATTATCTTATTAACAATTCATAATTATTATTTTTGTTTTTACCTCTAGAGACATCCCCACGACCCAGCCTAGTGTCAAATCCGTCTTAACTTGGTCTTACCTGAGGCAAATAAGGGGAATTATATTTACTTTATGCATTATTTTATTAACAATTCACAATTATTATTTTTTTGATTTTATCTCTAGAGGCATATCCACACGACCCAGTCTAGTGTCCAATCTGTTTTACCTTAGTATTACTTATTGCCAAGTTGGGGTCAGAAAAGCATTGAGCAAAGAAAAGAGCTTATGTTTTACTTTATGCATTAATTTATTAACAATTCATAATTTTTTTATTTTATTTTTACCTCTAACAGCATTCCACAACGCAGTCCAGTGTCTAATTCACTTTACCTTGGTTTTACTCATTGTCAAGTTAGGGTCAGGAAGACGCTGAGCGAAAAAGAGGGTTTATGTTTACTTTGTGCATTATTTTATTAACAATTCATAATTATATTTTTAGCTTTAACCGCATCCCACAACGCAGAACAGTGTCCAATATGTCTTACCTTGGTCTTACTTATTGCCAAATTGGGGTCAGGAAGGTGTTGGGACAAACAAGGGGGCTTATGTTTATTTTGTGCATTATTTTATTAACAATTCATTTTTTATTTTTTTTACCTCTAGAGGCATCTCACGACCCAGTCCAGTGTCCAATCCGCCTTACCTTGATCTTACTTATTGCCAAGTTGGGGTCAGGAAGAAGCTAATGCAAAAAAGGAGGCTTATGTTTACTTTGTGCATTATTTTATTAACAATTCATAATTATTATTTTTTGTTTTTACCTCTAGAGGCATCCCCACGACCCAGCCTAGTGTCCAATCTGTCTTACCTTGGTCTTACTTATTGTCAAGTTGGGGTCAGGAAAGTGTTGAGGCGAATAAAAGGGCTTATGTTTATTTTGTGTATTATTTTATTAACAATTCATATTTTTTAATTTGTTTTTACCTCTAAAGGCATCCCACGGCCCATCCAGTATCCAATCCGTTTTGCATTATTTTATTAACAATTCATATTTTATTTTTTTGTTTTTACCCTCTAACGACATCCCATAACACAGCTCAATGTCCAATCCGCCTTACCTTGGTTTTACTTATTGTCAAGTTGGGGTCAGCAATGTGCTAAAACAAAAAAATGGGGCTTATGTTTACTTCGTGCATTATTTTATTAACAATTCATAATTAGTTTTTACCTCTAGAGTCATCCCCATGACCCAACCTAGTATCTAATCCGTCTTACCTTGGTCTTACCTGAGGCAAATAAAGGGGGTTATATTTACTTTGTGCATTATTTTATTAACAATTCATAATTATTATTTTTTTTGTTTTTACCTCTAGAACTACACTACATTGAAAAAGTTGAACAGTTTTAAGGCGGAGTAGACAAAAAGGGCATAGAATTTGAAGAAGTTCTTGACTGAAGATGGCATAAGGAAGAGAGTTTTATGTTTAAAACAAAGTTGCAATTTGAGAAATGAGAGAGAGTCGGAGTACAAGTGTGTAAGGAACATAAATCAAAGTTGCGTAAGAGCTAAATAAGCTAGAATGTTAAAGTGTGGAAAATAGAGGAGAGTGTGGGCAGATAGAAAATAGATTGAAGCACCAAAATTGGGATTAAAATCTGCAAAGTACAGAATAAAGAGGGAAGGCGTCCATGCTAGAGGAAGAAAGAACTTGCAAATTCAATTAAACAAAAATAAAATAGAAGCACATGGGAGAATAAGGAGAATGGAGCTTTCAAAGTAAAACATATTGAATTCTTTAAGGAACGCATCAATAAAATGAAGGAAAGTGCATATTAAAGAAGAGAAGTAATAAATAAGTGCAAGAAGAAAAAGAAATATGTGTGCAAGGAAGCAAAGGTTAAAATGCACAAATAATGAGGAGGTGAGGAAGGTGAAGTAAAAGGTTATTAAGAACATAGCAGATGGAGAAGAGAAAGGTATGCTAGAGTTTAAAGAATAAAGAATTTTTCAAAGCCAAATGCTTAGCAAGCAAAGGGCATTGGATTGGGAGAGAACAATTTAAGAGTGAAGTTGCAATGTCAAATATATTGAAAACTATTTTGAACAAGTGTTTAGAGAGTTTTGTTTTTCAGAGTAGCAATAGAATGTAAATGATGTTTGCAACATAGCAAACTGTAAGATAAGTTTTGTTTTGTAAAATAAAAATAAACATGTTTGAATTTAGCTACCATGGCTTCAATAGGGTCTGACACACCTCTAGGACAACTACAAAGATTAGCAATCATCACATAGTAACTACATGGTACAATGTTCCAAAAATTACACACAAAATTAAATATTGTCACCACATTTATCTAAGGAATACACTTGAGGCTCAATGTTATGCCAAGGCATCTACCAACCCATGCACCTACCAATCACACCATGTAGTCATCCTAATGCCAAGAAACCCCCTACAAGTGAATAACACTATTGGAAATGTTTTCATTGATATCAAATTCCGTTTTGTTCAAGAAGGGAGATTGTTGGAAATATGGTCATTAATGTCAAAGTGACATTGTTGAAAATATTGCATTGATGATAAAGGTTGTTGATGTCAAACTCTGAGCTCTCATTTGGACATTCAGAATTGACAACTTAAGGAGATGATGTTAGAATGAACTCTGAGAGTTCTCTTGTTGTTGGCTAAGGACGAAAACCCTCTACTATGTTGCCGGTTTTGGTGGTGAAACATCTACCCTCGCTAGATGGTGTGTTGAGATACAAATTACAGTGATTTTGGCTTGCAGGTGATGATATGTTTCAGAAAAATATGAAGATCTTTGAGATTTTGTGATGTGGGTATTGAGTTTTTCCAGTTTGGTGAAGAACTGATTTATTGTTGCAAATTGCTCTCCTAAGGAGAAGCACCATTCTTGCCTTGGCACGTGGGAGCTGATTGTGGGGAGAGCCTAGTTCGATTGGTGGTCAAATGTGACATTTACTTACACATTGGTGAATTGCCCCTGTGGATTTCTTGCTTCCAACTTGCTATTCCAGACGTACTGAGATACATTTCAAAGTATTTTGAGCCTTGGTTATTGTGTTTATGATTGGTGATAAATTGGAAACTTCATGGCAGATCTGTAGCTACTTGTATGAGCATTTTGAAGGAGATTTTAAAGGTGTATCAGACCTAATACAGTGAGTAGAGTTTGTTAGACACAATGTGCCACTAAGAGGGGGATGAATCAGTGGTTCACAAACTTTTCCCTTTTTCTATCCTATGTGTGTATATCGGTTAACAGATCTAACAGAAAGCAGACTTACCGGTTAGATGGGAGACTAATACAAATGCAATCACACATGAAAGATACATCACAAAACATCAGTATATACGAGGAAAACCCAAGATGGGAAAAACCTCGGTGAGAAATGTTGTTGGAGTCTATTGCTCCAATCCAGCCTCACAATGGAAATTTGATTACAATGTTTAGGGCACCAACCCAAGGAGCACCAACCCCTGCACCGAGCTCCAACTCAATGAACTTCAATGAACATAATCAATTACAAAAGTAATACCCTTGTTACAAATGAACTTTGTAACTCTTCTGCAAATGTCTTCACCGGTTCAGCCTCTTCTTCTTCTCTGTCGGTTCTCTCCTCACCTTTTCACTGCATCAACCTTATCTCCTGTTGCAACTCACTCTTTGTTGCACCTTGCTCTCTGCTACACCCTTGTCGGTTCAACTTGTTCTTCTTCTCTATCGGTTCTCTCTTCTCTTTGTCACACTGTTGTTGTTCACCACCAGTCTTGATAACTTAGTCAGATGCCTATAATCTTATCCTTGTTGGTTCTCTGCTTACCTTGTCTGCAATCTTCTATGACTCTTCTCTGTCAGTTCTGTCACTACCGGTATACTCCTCTCTCAGATCCAATGGCAGATTGTCGGTTGCCTCACTATTGTCGATTGAACTCTTCAACCTTGATCTCTCTCACACTCAGTCTCTTCTTCTTCTTCACATTGAGCACTTGATTGAATTCCCTTCTTTCACACATAGCAGCAACACTCTCTCATTCAACAACAGCCTTCATCGATTTTTGGCTTGCATATTTATAAACTGGTTTTCCAGCCAAAAACCAATTCAAACTTCGGGTGGTTAGGATTTCTTCATTGACATTGAGGCAAACCATATCCAATCAGATCTCATCAGATCTGATCTCCTTGATTGATGAACTGCAACTCATCAATCAATCTCGACATTATCGTGCCTTCCAGAACACGCCTTCGTCATTTAGCAATCTGCTTTTAACTTGTCGGTTGATCTCTTGGTTGATCACCAAGAATGGTTTGGTGTTATCCTTCACCTACTTCGATCTGGTCAATCAGTCTGTCATGGATCTATGTTGTTTGTTTGACCTGAAGCTGCAAACCTCTGCTACGCATCACGCGAATCACGCAGTCGACATAAATGTAGACCTGTCACCATCTACCTCGCCGCCTGACACTTTACCAACTCAACATGTCGACCTGTGCATGCATGCTTTCCACATCAACTATACGTGGCATCTTTATCAGCATCCATCTTTGTTGGGTCATTTGTGTCGGTCTGGAT
Source organism: Cryptomeria japonica (assembly GCF_030272615.1). Lineage (NCBI taxonomy): Eukaryota > Viridiplantae > Streptophyta > Pinopsida > Cupressales > Cupressaceae > Cryptomeria > Cryptomeria japonica. The sequence goes on along the minus strand of NC_081415.1, from coordinate 591,358,593 downwards.
AGGATCACCGACCAACACCATTACCGGGTTCATCTACCGACTCACTAACGCTATCGGTTATACCCTAACCGTTTTGCCATCACCTTGTACTTGGCTTCTCTTCAAGTGGAGTACCTTGGTCGGTTGCCAAACATATCAATCCACCATATGCTCATCTTCATCAGGTAGGAGGACATCACTTAGCCTCTTTGCTCTCTTACTAGTTCTCATACTTATCGGTAGACACCTTGATGACACCATGTCATCAACCTTCAACTGTTTCCATCTAAGGCATTTGCATACCAGTTGCACTCTCTATCTACAGTTGTTCAACCTTGCCTTCTTCATCATCAGCCCAAACCATATCTCAACCGGTTTATCAAAAAGACAAACCCATCACTTCTTTACTCTTCCTTATATGTCCTGGTAGCACATCGTGTCTTCACATGTTGATCCGGTGCACATCTCTGATTTTATGCACCTAAGGCAACTTAGTGTTTCACCAGTGCATCCGGTGTGAGCCTTCAATCACTTGCCTTTAACTCTGTTTTCTTATCTCCAGAACTAAGATGCATTTCATGCATAATAGGAGATAAGCTCCACTTACTAGTGGGAGTGGATCCTTGTCATCTGCATCCTGCAATGCACCAATGTGGCTTCCTTGTTTGAGCAACATATCTTCAACTAGGCACATGTGATACCATGTTAAAGTTTTAACTGGAGAAAGACAAGATTCAGAAATCTGAAATTCAGAAAACTCACGAGTACACGATACACAAAAATTATCCTGGGAAAACCCTCCACTTGAGGGTGAAAAACCCAGCCACACCAAAATGAACCTTTTATTATGATCACAAATCTGATACAAAGATTATGTAAGCTCGGAAGATCTTGTTCACCCTGCATGTACACTGGTTATAAGTTTGTCGGTTGGCAACCACTCACTTGTTGATTTGTCTTCTCCATGTTTATACATGCTCATTGGTTTGCAACCATACACTGTCAACACATCACTTACCAGTTGACATCCTCTCCTTACCGGTGATAGACTATATCGGTAACTTGCTAGACTAGTTGACATCAATGACTGCATGTCAACTATTTTCCCATGTCAATTGTCCTCCTATACCGGTTGACGTCAATAACTACACGTCAACTATTTTCCCATACTGGTTGTCCTCCTATACCGGTTGACATCAATGACAACACAATGCCAACAAAGTTACCTTCTAGTGTTTCATGCTTAGACTTTCTTGTCAAGTGTTTACTTCTTGTAATACAAAGTTGAAAGACAAAAATTCCTAACCTGTAGCTCTTATATTTCAGATTTGATGAGGTTTAAGTTGTAGACATCAGGTTTCCACAGTCATGAAGAGTGTGATTTGAGCTTCTGGATTTGAACTTTAAGTTGCTTTCTATAGATGCATGTTTGCTTTGAATGCTTGGGAAACAATCAGATTAGATTATTGCTTGCAATTCCTTTGTATTGGTAAACCATTGCATGCTCCACTTTACATCAGCCAAGAAAATTAAAAAATCAGGGATGGAAGCTGAAATAAGACAAATTGGGGACTTGATGAGGTGGTTTCCCCATAAGCGTAAACCAATTTCTCCATCCACCAAAAGTTCTACTACAAATTCCTCAGAATTGAAGACAGACATCAAGAATCTTTAAAAATAGAAAGTATCAAAATAATTAAGCAAGCAGATCGTGTCAGTTGTATCGCATTTGGAGGCATGAACATGAGTGTTTGAGGATACAAACACACAACACCTAGACATGTGCCCAGTATCAAAACACAATCACCTGACACTTGGACACTAGTAACCCCAGGACCAAAGTTATCAATATCAATTGAAGTTTGTCAAGGATGATCATGTAGCCTTCTTGAGTCCATTTCCAGAATTCATTTCTTGACCAAACATGCTCTATCCTAATTCTCAGTTTATTTCTATAGTTTAATTCATTTCTTATACCTGTCCAAGTTCACACACTTTATTATATAAGATCAAAGCTGAATATTCCTCTTAGTGTTGCATTTTATTAGAAATCTCATTTGTTTAATAAAGTGAACATATGAAACTAAATTTTAATTTAAATAAACACTCAGAGGTTAAAATCTGCTCTTTCAGAGGGCCAGGATCTGAAGTTGGTTGTTGTTAAGAAAAATTTAATGTCCACAAACATGATACAGGAACAAGTTAAGAGAAGACAAGGAATGATAAGAAAAGATGATCCTTGGTTGAGAAAGAAATTTATGTCAACCAAAGGCGAAGCTCCTGGCATTCAGAGAACTTTTATATAATAAGTGTTCCACGGAAACACATTTCCCACCCCCCAGGCCCAAGTCTCCCTGTCCCCGAAACCCATCCCCACTTCTACCCATCTCCCTGTCCCCAACAGACGTGGAAAAATTATAATTAGAAGAATGGATGGGATGCAACCACAAGCCACAAAAAATTACAACCAAACTATCAAAGCACTATAGCAATTTCATTTGGGTTACCGCTGAAAATTAACAGAAACACATTTCTTAAGTTAGTGGAACATGAAAAAATATTGATGTCATGCTTTTGGATGATGAACCAATAATTATTTTGGAGATTTGACAAGTTTGTTAGCAAATGTCCTCAGTTTGATTAATATATCTAGAACCAATTGGGTTGTGTTGTTTTATATAATGAAACAAGAAAAATTGTTACGATCAAAACAGACTTTGACTAAACTAAATAAACCATCTTTAGAAGCTTCGCCATTTAAATTAAGAATTACAAACACTTCAGAAAACGTCCTATAAGAAGCTTAAGCCAACAACTGTTACTTGATGCCAGTTAACTCTTAGAATTGATTGTGCTATAATTGTGCTATGCAGTGAAAGATCTTACCAATGCAACATAGGGAGATCTTGGCTAAAATCAGTTGCAGTGATTCACAATTAAATGAGAGAACAATTGTTTTCAAGTGTGATCAGCATGACTCATGATAGATATTCATAAATAAAGTCATAATTGATGAGCTCACTATGTTGCATGTCATATGGTGTTCATGATGATCACTAATATGTATTTTTTTCTTCTAATATCATTTCTTTAGCCAAAAATAAATGGTTGTCTGTCTTAATTGTTCCCTGCAATTTAGAGCCTACAATGAAAAGGATTAATTCAACGTTTAGAGCTAGACCATCTTGAAGTGTTGACCGTTAGGTCTTTGCGTTGTTGAACTTTCAGACATGCTCGCTGCCAATGGAAGCATGGTAAATCCCATCTGTAGCATCATTCCTGCATTGCTTCCTGGAGATTTATTGGGTGCCATTGTTGGATGGTATACCCATACATATAAAAAAGCCAAGTTGAATGTTGTGAATACATTACAGCATGTTAATAGATTGGTCTAACTTTTTTTATATGCATACATTGCATGTTTTATATTGTCCATGTTAGAATATAATTTTTATAGTACAGTTTGATGTTCGACACCCCTACTGTTATAGGATTCCCTATTTTGGTTTTTCTAGTTTTAATGTTGATAGGTTATTAGGTTAGGAGAGGTCACAATTCTTATGCCCCTCCAAGGGAAGTGTCTTTGGTGAGCATGAGTCATTTACGTCCTATTTCAGAGTATTAAAAAAGCCACATCAAAATTCCCAAAAATGCATCATGCACATTAATTTTCTTTGATCAAAAAGAAAATGTTATTTAATAAATATAACACTCAGAAATGCACATGATGTAGTCTCTTAAACTGCAAGCAAATACTAAGAAATACATGCTCAAAGTCATTGTGTCCCACTACAAAATATTTCCTCCAGAAAGCATGAAAAAAAAGTGTTTTGCAAATAGAGGACTATGGACCTGAGTAGCTTGAGATTGATGCAAGACAATTTCCATCTGTCCTCGAGCACTTTGGACATAGCCTACTGCTTTACCAGCTAACCTGCCAACCGCTCTAGCAATCCTCGGTACATCTTTTGGCCCTAAAACCAGACAAGGAAGTTTAGAGATACCATAATTAATAAGAAACCATGATAAGAAAATATACAAGAGAAAGACATTTCTCCCACCAATAACAGCAACGGTTGCTCCCAAAAGTAGCAGCACCTCTCCATAGGAGAAACCAAACATTGTCTCATGCAAAGATGCAACAATATGGACTCAAAATCTGCAACCAGACCAAAATCTAAAGTCAATATGATATTAAAATAATATAAGTTTACATAAACACACATTAAATTGTTTGTATAAACATTTCTAATCTAATAGTGTTGTACATATTTATTATAACATTAAGTTATAACCATTGTAACTCCCCATTTTGATAAAATAAATAAACAATGGGCCCAAACATACTGTACAAGCCTTGTTGCTCTCTCAATCTCATTCTTTATTGTTCGATCCTACTAACATATGAGACAATCAAATAAAATAATCTGACTTACAATTGTCTTCACAATGTACTATTAGATTTTAAGAATCAAAATTAGCCTATCAAAATAAATTGAATAAATTCATACATTAAAATTTTATTCTTCTGCAAACCGGATGTGTAGAAAAAACTAGAAATTTAGAAACAGACTAAATTTCCAATGCAAATGTGAAAATGTATTTTAAACATTAGCGAAAAGATGAATGGACAGCTTCAATAGAAACTGGGCAATATCTCCTATTTACTCCAGAATAAATAAGCTGATAATAATCATATCTATTAGGATTATCATATAAACATAAAAAAATAAATACAATATGAGCTAAACAATAATACATTTGTTCCCTTTTCTTTGAAAATTTGTCTTTCCCTTCTTTGAAAATTTGTCTTTCCCTTCCCTCAAGAGGTTATAACAGGTGTCAAGGATGCTTCAGACCTGAATATTGTATGTTCAATTCATTAAAAACCAACTTCAACCTATCCATAAAACGTGGAATCAATTCTAAGTTGATGTAGCAATTTAGAAGACAGATTAAGCTTCTAATGCAAATGCAATTGTATATGGTATGCATTAACTAAAAGATGCATGCATGGGGTAAAGAGAAAGTGGGTAGAGTCTCCTCTTTACTCTTCTAGATAAACAAGTCAATAAAAATCATATCAACTAACACTGGCAATCATCATGGTTTGCATGGTGGAGACTCATGTTCATCGGCGAGAATCATGTTACAGGTTTAAATGTTAAACTGGTAAACAATTGCATCCAATTATAGATATTGTGTACCAAAAAGATGAGTACAAGAGCAAATCCTCGGTGACTTTGACAATATAGATACCTCTTAGTCATGGCATCTAAGCCAAAGGATACCTCACACTAGCACCACTAAAGGAGCCATGGGTGTGTTGATAGAGAAAGCAATGCAAAGAATCATGGTGGGAGGTGTCCATTATATATATAGTTTCAAATATATAGTGTTGGTGGGTGTTTGAATTGCATCAAAATTTCATACACGTGTGCGTTTTCAATTGTTTGTTTTAGTTCTATGTATATTCTTTTAAGGAAGAACTTCAATTGCAATTCCTCTCTTTTGCAAAATTATTCAATAGTACATCTCCTATGTTGAATGAAAAAGTCACTTTTCTTCGTACTATTGATGTGTGTTTTATGCACATATGAACACAGAATAAAATACCAAGGTATCTTATCCTCTCTTGAATAAAGTCAATGTGATGTCATGTGAGAGCAGGTGTCCTTTTCTCCTTTGGCATGGTTGTGATGATTTGCTAAACTGGTAATAATTTTTTTAGGTTTGGCAATCTATCACGTCCATGCGAATTTGGGCAATTTTCTACAATGATGATCGCTTTAGAGTACCTTTCTCCTTGGCTTAAGATCCAAATCTTTCACTACGGATCAATCTTGATCTCAACCTTTATGCTAACATTTCTTTTTGGTTTGCAGTGCAAGCTTTTGGTACTTGTCTTGGAACCTAGGTACTCTTCTATGGAGGACTTATGTGCCACTTCCTTTCCCAAATTTGGTTTCTAATTATTCTGTTGAGAGCTCCTATACTCTGACATTGTTTCACTTGTGGTGGTGTTGGGCCAACTTGATTTGCACATTTCACATTGTGTGAAGCTCAATATCCTCACTAATGTATTTATGCCATAATAGGAAATTATGGAATACCCCATAATCATTTGGATTATATACTCTATTGTTGGTTATGTTGTGTGTTTCTTCATGTTTGATTCTTGGCGAGTATCACTTCCTAGGTGCTTCTAAGAGAAGAGTGATTGCCATATCTTTAATAGAGAAAAATTGAGTCGGATCTTGATTCTTCCTTACATTCCTATTGAGATGGCTATCAAAGTGATTGTTGGGAGGGATTGGCTAATGCAAAATCTGAGTGCTTCGTTTTTTGAAGTGGTGTCTGTTTTCTTTTCTAACTACATGGACATCCTACTTGACAAAGAGATGGTTGTGCTACTAGCAAATACAATGTTCAACCCTTCATTTATTCTCTTTCTTCGTTGGATGGAGCGTTGGAGAGTTTCTGGTTAAACTCTAATACTACCCCGATTGGTGTATTTTTAAGCAAGTTAGATCTAGTCTCCAACTCTGCCAATGCATTGACATTGTCCATAATGTGGTTAGGTTTTGTGACTCTCCTCTAGAGAGAATTATTTGCCTTAACAATTTGTGCTACGGGTTAGAAGACAATCTTCTCGTCAGTGTATTCAATGTGTTCAATTCCTTGCATCTTTTACTCAAGCATTTGGAGGAAGGATTGCATCTCCCTAGCTCTCAATTGCCTACTTTGTCAAAGGCTACCAGCTCTAGTGGAAGTTGTGAGAGTTGATATATCGTTTCCTCATCTTGGCTTTTTGGAACAGTTGTGGCTTTTTTTGGATCCCTCTGTATCTAGTTATTTTTGTACTTTGGCTTGGACCTCCTAGCCCTTCGAATAGATGTAACTTTTTCTTTTAGTGATATATATAGTGACTGTCATTTTTCATTGATAAAAATAATTCTAGTCAGCGTACAAGGAACTTTTTCTACACTTAAGATTTTGAGGGGAGGAGGATTTTTAACTATATAAGAGTATATTATATAAATCAAGTTGTCATTTTGATGACTACCTTTTATAAGAAGTCATTTCTTCTAACATTTTAACTTGTTATTTACAATCAATAATCATAATGAGAAGGTACTCATAAAGCACACAAGCTCTTCAAGCTAATCTTAGTAACAAAAAGACAGTGGCTGCTAACACATCCACCTAAGGACATGCACACTCAAAGTCATGCTTTTGGATTGACAGGCTTTTGGTGGATGTGATGCCTTGTATACGTACCTTGCCTCAATTTTTATTAGTGTAGAATATTTTGAACCAACACAATTTTTTGTTATTGTGTAATTAACAATCAGCATTCCTAAAAGCTACAATTATATAAGGATGATAGATGTACACTTGCTAGAGTTCTCTGAGAGTTACATAATCAATATTGTATCATGCATTCATGGAAAAGAACTAGAAATGTCAGTCTAAGGGATATGAGGTAACACACGGTAGGAAGTTTTTCAAATTGTAAGAATCATTTGAAGGAGCGAGTACGGAACAAAATGATAAAGGGGGGCCCAAAGGAGTAAAACCTAAAGTTTCAGGATGGGCAACAATAATTAATCACATAAGTGGTCATGGTTTGAGGAAAAGAGATAACAAAAATACAATCAATCATATAAGCATTCCCTTATAGACAGATATATATTGGTCGGAACTAATAAAACAAGAAAATCCACTAAGAAATAAGCAAGCTATTGAGCTAATCAATCAACAAAGATACCTTTGTTTGGCATGGGAAGACTAAAGCCATTCTCTAATTTTTTGAGCCCAAACTCCTCCATGTTGAGTAAATTCAGGCAAAGCTCATCTTTGGCCATATTATGTATAAGAAATTGTTCATTCCTAGCATGGGCATTGAAATCCCCTGAAAGGATAAGATTGTAGAGCAAATGAATAATTGTATATCTCCAGATACAAATAAAGTGTCATCATCAACACTTCTTGCAAAGTCCAAAGAACCTTAAGGAAAACTAAATCAATCCACATAAATACATCATGAAGGGGACCTCTCTTTAGATTTGGAACAACATAACTAAATTGTTGATCTCTAGACCAAAGAATGAGATCTGAGAACATCCCAACTTTGTGTTTAGTTATTAAACCCAATAAAAAACCTTTTGAAACTAATACGACAAAAATATCAAGCTAGAGTCCCAATGGAATCTGAAATTAAACGAGTACGGAAAAACTATAAAGATCTGGCATTTGATCAAATGCTTCTAAGGAATGACCTTGCGAGAAAGTTGAATACAACTCTGCATCATGATCCTAGTGCTACTCAGATTCATAAATGTATTTCAAGTTTTCAACTAATTAGTTAATGGATTCTTCGTTGACTAGCCTTAACACACTACTTTACCACCAATAACAGAACTAATAGGAATGTTATATACTGAATCAAATAGATTTCAAATTTGACACCAGAGTATAACTAAAAACAAAAATTCTTACAACTAAAAAAATTAAAAATTCTTAAACATTAAAACCAAAATAAGTGGTTGCTTGAAAGAGAGACATTTAGGAAAATTTTGCAAACAAGAGAATTGCCCATCAACTCACCTAGTAGAATTTTGTCAAATTTTTGGCCAGTCTTGCCAAGTTTCTAGTGAGACTTGCTAAGTTGATGAATTTAACTTTTTTTTTAATTTGTTGATTTTTTGCCAATTCGCCAAGTCCGAGTCAAAATTGGGTTTGCCAAGTTCCGCCTAGTCATAAGTTTTCATACTATGGAGGAAGAACTTTCCAAAGAGGATGTGGATGTTAACTCAAGCCACAAAAGTCCCCAAGAAAGTATGGACAATACTTGGACCAAACACAGACATGTAGACTAGTCCATCCAAGTTCATTTTGAATGCATAACCTCCCGTTGAAGGGAACAAACTCTTAATAGGCTTTAACACAAAACAACTTATTCGTTACACTTATGCCACGTCCAACCAAATAACTTTGCTAAATTGAGCAAAAGCAGGATGATGGATCCACTGCCTTTAATGGTGGGTTGGCCCATTAACCCCCAGAGTGGTATGCCCAGTTGCACAAAAAAGCAGGTTCAGCCCACTACATAATAATGTCATTGCTATAGGCATCGAGCAAAAGAGGTTCATAAAGTGTTTCCTAACTAATCGGACAAAGCCCAATGCAACTTAGAATATTAGACAATGCTTCAAGCTTTGATATATCTTAATAACCAAAATTGAGTTCAGTATTATAAAACATCTTCATCATTCCCAAAGATCATACTATACCACTATAATTCCTTATTACATGAAAGTTCTTTCTGGAACATGAGGAACACATTTCCTTCTTGCCTTAGAGATCAAAGATGGGAATCCAGTGGAAACGTCTTAATAACATCCCCTTTATGGGTGACCACCAAGCCTATGTATCAAATCCATAAGTTGTCCACTAGCCAACAAGGATATCATAGACACCCTATGGCCAATAAACAACTCGTAGTCATCCAACATGGCCACCAGTTCACTCAAGTTCTTGTTTAGTACCTCAGAAATGATATAGAAGTTCAAAGCTTAGAGGCCTATAAAATATCTACGTGGTGTAACATATTTGATATCAGTCTACTATGATCAGATGAAGAATTAGAAAAAGTTTATTTCTATGATAATCTATAGCCTAAATTATTAGCTAATAACTCGGAATATATATAAAATGCAATGTGTAATATGCCTATGTGTGCATGATTGTTCACAAGAATGCATGTGTGCATAATCCTAGAGAGGAGCGTATCGTGATTAGTTACAAGCAAAATGATATAACATTAGAGGAGATCCTAGTTTGCTCTGCTTGTACAAATGCTACTATCTAGAAACACCCATGCAAAAAAAAGTGTTGCCAACAAGTGTTAAAGTTTTAACTGGAGAAAGACAAGATTCAGAAATCCGAAACTCAAAAAACTCACAAGTACAAGATACAAAAAAATTATCCTGGGAAAACCCTCCACCTGAGGGTGAAAAACCCAGCCACACCAAAATGAACCTTTTATTATGATCCCAAATTTGATACAAAGATTATGTAAGCTCGGAACTAAACACGATTGTTATCATATAACAATCCACAGTATAATCTGAGATTGTTCGTAAGTGACTGAATCTACTACAAAACAAATAGCATATAAATTAAAAGAAACTCCTCGTATCAAAGACTGTAGATACAAAAGAACAAAATGTTCTCACTGAATAACTTCATGTCTTCAATCTAAGACATTCACAACACTCCAAGAAATACCACAAAAAAGAGAGAAAATGATGTAAGATCGCAGCATAATATGATCTCCAACAAAAGATCGAACATCACACGAGATGATAGAATAAGCACGAAAAGAATCAACATGTTCGCATACCCCGCAAACTGACTAAAATACTTCCCGAGAAAATCAAACATCGCGCACGAAGAAGAAGATCGGTTACACAACCAACACAGGAGGGAAGGACAACGGAAAAGAAACTGCTGCCAACGCAGAATAACTCCACATAAGCAAACGAAGCTTGCCAACTGTTGGAGACATGTGAAGATTCACACGAAGAAATTGAGGCTTGAACGAAGCAAGAAAAAATCTCTCTCAAAGCTATAAAACTTCAACACTCCCTCTTAGCAAGAGAGAGATCTTCAATATGTCATCACATGACAAGTACACATAACTGCAACCAAAGAGATGTCAACAAAAATCTCATCATAGATTTTCTCAAATAAAATTGTTATCTCAGCATAACAATATTCCATATAAAAGAATTGAAATGTTTCTCCCACTTCCCAGCAACGGCTCTCCCGCTTCACAATGTTTGATTGATGATTCTGCTACTGGTGTCGAGTTTGGTGTGTGGGTTGCTTCGTTTGTCTCTGCCCACATGCCCTTGTCTGCAGATTCCCCCCCCCCCCCCGGCGTGGGGGCTGCCGACGACCTTCCCTCGCCCTCTTGCTCTATGTCGGTTGACGTTGTCTCTCCCAACGATGCTTTGGGTGGCTCGGACCTTCCCCCTCCTCCCGTGGGCTCTGGGGTGGGGGGTCTTCCCTTTACTAAGGGCACTGTTGCTTCTTCAACTGTTGCTTTTGCAGGCAAAGGTGTGGATGCTCCCAGACCTCATCCTTTTTCTGGTGGAAGAAGTTACATTCGTGCAGCTAGGGCTTCTACTATTAAGGGGGCTCATCCCCTTCCCTGTGTCAGATCTTCCCCTGTGGTGGTTTGTGGCCAGGATGTTGTGGACAATATTGACTTCTATCAGAGTAATGCTTTGGTGTGCAGATTTTCTAGTCTCTGACCCTCTCTTCCAGACCTCCATCGTTGGGTGAGTAACTCTTGGAAACCCCTAATTTCCCACAGCACTGAGCTCTTTCCTTGTGGGAAGGGTTTTTTTATTGCATCCTTTACTTCCACCTTGGATAGAATCTTGGTTTTGGACAAAGTGTGGGCTTGGGGAGATCACTCTCTTTCTGTCAAGCCCTAGACGACCTCTTTTAATCCCCTTACTAAATCATTGTTTGTGCGTCCAATTTGGGTCCGCCTTCCTAATCTCCCTCTCCATTTTTGGGAACTCTCCTGCTACGAGGCCATTCGCAACTCCATTGGTCGTTTCTTGAAGGTGGATGAGGCTACGTCTTCTATGGGGCACTCTACCTTTGCTCGCTTGTTAGTTGACATCGACATCTCCTCGCCTCTCCCCAAGGATGTTGTTCTTATTGTTGGGGATAGGCCTTGGTCTCAGTTGTTGGATTATGAGGGTCTGCCCTTCCGTTGTCGAAAATGCTTCTCAACGAGGCATCTTGCTTCAGACTATTCTCTTCCTCGCCATAAGGGTGCTGCTACTTGGTGGAAAGATGCCACCATTAAAACGTTTGACTGTCAATGCATTAGATACTACTTGTTCCTCTCATGAGGATGATGTTTCCTCCTGTGATGAAGAGCCTCTCACTGATGTTGAACCTTCTACTGATCCTCTCGTTGTAGTTCAACAGACTTGTTCTACTATTGTTGATCCTTCTTCTGGTGTTGCTCTCCTTCGACAGCCTACCCTGCAACAATCTGACGTTGTTTCTCAGCTTCTTGTTGCGGTTCTACAACAAAACTGTGAGGCCCTACCCCGACTCAGTTTGACATTTTCAGTTATTTGCATATTGAGACTATTATGGATGCTTTATTTTATGCTTTATGGATTTAGAACTTATATGATTCCGTGATTTGGATCACATTGACATATGTTGATGCTTTATTTTATGCATGATGATTATGAAACTATATATGTTGCTAGAATAGAATTATTTTGAAATGGTGAATGTCATTATTGGAATTGCAGGACTTCATTTTGATGATTGAAAAATGATGCTTGTTTTATGAATGGTTCAATTTTGTGAATTATGTGGAATCGAATTTGAATGAACGAGATATTGAATTATTGTTGCCAAATGTATGAGTGTTTGATATGCAATGAAATCCATGTATTTAATTATGTATAATTGGGATTATTTGGAATTACTAATGTGTTAATTGAGATGCGCAGGAAAATTATCCATGTGACCATGGAATTTATTTGGAGATCCAAACTTAGACCAATGTACGTTTGTTAAACCAGGGGTTGTCTATTTGGAGAGACAACACCCCGTTTGTAATGTATTTTATTTGTGAAGTGTATGATGCTTGAGTGTTAAAATTAATTTTTATGTATATGTGTAATCCTATAAGAGACAAATTCCATGTGTGATTTTTATATTGTATTTTTATTGTGTCACTTGACACATGTGCTGATTAGTGTCATTGATTTTGACTTGTCTCTTGGAGGGAGTTTTGTTTCTACCAAAGCCATTCAAAAACATGAGTGTGGTCCCAAATTTGCCTTGGGTAGGGAGTCTTGGGAGTGGTCAACTCAGGTTTGACCCGTAGGTAAACTTCAGTTGGGTTTCTAAGGGGTTAAATGGACTCCTAGGGTCAGTTTTAGGGCTTTTCCAAAGGTCCAAAGGGTATACCTATGGGTTAGGGGTATTTTGAAACATGTGACTACTCCCATGTGACTGTTTAGTCACCTCAAAAAGTGGTTTTTCTAAGGTGAGCGAAAATTCAACTTAGAAAGTTCCTCCTAGGATAGACAACCTTCCCTTTTGATGTCAAACTCTCTTCCCCATCTTCTCTCACCTTTTCCCTTTCCAGTTTTAGTAATGTGTAAGAGTTTGGGAAGAGCAACCAATGGGACCTCTCACCTCACCCAAGGGGTTGGGGAGTGTGTGAGAGGCCTTCTTAGGCAAGAATTAGAGACTTAGTGAGTAATCACCCACTCTCCATTGTTGGAGATTATGCATTGTTTTGAAAACTAGTTGTAGAATAGAATTTTTGGGAGAGATTGGAGTAAAGTTTGTGTGGAATTGGGCAGCTCATCCCCAACTAAATCTAACATACCTATTGGCAGAATAAGGTTGGTTTTATTTCCTCTTATTTATGTTGTTTATGTTGTTTTGTTGAAGGAAAGAAATGCTTGTTGAAAGAGATGTGTTTATGTAAATTGTTGTAGAAAAAAAAAGAGTAGTTTTCATTTCTATGTTTTGTTTATGTGTTCTTGTTTTTTTTTTTTTGGAAGTGTCCAAGATCTCCTACTCTTGGGGGAGTAGGATGGTCTTGGGGTGGAAGGAGTATGACAGCCTTGGGTGAGAGGCTCTCCTTATGGAGAGTGATCTCAAGGGTGTCCTTTGTGACCCTTGCTGCATAGCCTTGTGTATGCATTTGGGGGTCATAAGGGGAGAAAATATGGCCTTTGAGCCTTTGGGGGGCATAAGGTATGTGGATGTATCTTTTGTTGTATCTTGTATTGCCATGAGGTGGCTTGAATTGTAATTTTTGGCTTGCAATCTCCCCAATGGTACTTGGTCCACTTCCACCCGTGGAATGATCATCACAAAATGTGGTGAAAGTGTAGCTTGGGATGGGAAGATGTATGTTGAGTGTTTGCCATAATTGTTGTGTTGTTTGCTTGTTTGTAACCCGTCTAGTGCTTGGTTCTCCAAGCTCGGGGGTGGCTTCTAGTAAGCCTAGGCTGGGAGGTGAGCTCTCCATGGTCAAGTTGTGCTTTATTGCAGGTTGCTTGGGATGGGAAAGGAAGGAATAAAGAATGTTGTTGCTATTTTATGTTGCAGAAAAGTTTAAATGACAAATATATTTTATATTGAAGTTTGTAAAAAAAAAAAAGAGCCATTGTTGTATTTATTTACCAAAAGAAAAGAAATGTATTTCTATTACCATGGAAAGGAAAATATTGTTGTTTTATTTCCAAAACCATTTGTATTCATATATGCTTTGTATTTACATTTGCTAAAGAAATATATATTTTTCCCTACTTGGTTAGTTTCACAAAAGGAAGAGGAAATGAGCTAGTTGTATTTAAATCTTCTAAAAAAAAAAACTGATGTTGTTGCATTTACGTTTATTTGGCAAATGAAAATTTATTTCTGTTTCTTCATGTTCATTTAGCTATATTAATGCTGCTGCAAATTTAATTAAACCTGTCATTATTTTTCCATTCAAGCAGAAATAAATCTTATTATAGTTAGTCTATTTCTTTTTCAAAAAAAAAACTAGCATTTAATTTTAGTTTATTTGGTTATCAAAAAAAAGAATACATATTAAGTTTGCTGTTTAGGATGCATTGTAAAGGCTAGAAGTAGAATGCCGTTTTTAAACAAAAAAAAGACAGAATATTCAACATATATATTTCTTCAATTTAAAAAAAAAAAAATAGATAAATATACTCTTTCCCATTAATCAAACTACAAATAACATTAGTAAAATCCCTGCATGCATTCTAAGGTTATACAAAACAATAATGAACTCAAGAATGCCTAAGTGAGTTATAATTTAAAAATGTATCAATATACATACATACATATATATATATATATATATATATATATATATATATATATATTACTCCATTTAAGTGTTCATTCTGAAAACCTGTTTATAAAAAAAAAAAAAAAAAAAAAAGGGGAAAAAACTAATAAGCTTGTAAATCAAGCCATTCAAATATATATATATATATATATATATATATATATATATATATATATATATCATTCATTATTTGTGAAATCTGTATATTTCAAATTAAAACTGTATATATTGTCATACCTTTATATTTATATATATATATATATATATAAAATAAAATAAAAAGAAATTTCGCATCTTATATTAACCCCAAACAAAAGGGGGTTTTTAAAAAAGATATCGCACTGTATGTAGGGGGCCGCAGCCTTGGGCGGCGGCGCCCACAGTCTGCGGGAGCCCGCAGCTGTGGGCGGCGCCCTGTCCACAGGCTGCGGAACCTGCAGACTGTGGGCGGCACAGTCCGCAGGCTGCGGGAGCCGCAGACTGCGGGCGGCACAGTCCGCAGCCTGCGGGAGCCGCAGACTGCGGGCGACGCTGTCCGCAGCCTGCGGTACCCCGCCCTGCCGGCACCCCCGCACCGCCTCTCTTTGCATACTCCGCTCCGCCTTCCTTCCTCCCTCCGCCACGAAACCCGCTCCGGTTCGGCCCTGCGCGCCGCCGTGAGCAATAAAAGAAATATGCCGCCTTCCATGGCCGCCGCACTCCCACACCTGCACATACACACAAAAAAAAAAAAAATCATTCACACACACACAGCACTTGAAAGAATAATAGATGTTAAAATATATTTGCCCTAACCCTAGATTCGGGTTAGGGCAAGCACACTGGGTTTTTTTTTTTTTTTAAAAGAATGTGTGTGGGAATGGCTTAAAAAAAAGGGGTTAATAGTTAAAGTAAAATAAAGCCCCCTCCCATTCTCTTAGAATATATATTCATGAGCATAGGTATATGGCATTTTAGGTAAGTCTATATGTATATATATATATATATATATATATATTTATCAATATAAATATAAATATATATATATATATATAAGAAATTTAACTTCTATGAATATTTGAAAACAAATTAGATAGTGGTAGAACTAAGTTAAGCACGTCAAATTAGAAAATAAATGTAGAAGCATTGTGATGAGAAGATTTTAAATTCTTAGGTAGAATAGACTCTCACAAAAAGAAAAAAAAAAATATAAACACAACGATATTTGAAGTATTTTAATTTATGGGGATTTTATTTAATAGGGTTGTTAAACTTAATAACTAGGACAATTTATTGAGACCCTAGGCGAATAAAGATCTATAAGAGATGATTGGACAAATAATTTTGGAGATTATTAAGTTTGAGATTATTGGCTAAGAGGGTTTAATAAATTATTAGTAGAAGATTAATGATCTCTATTTTGGGGAAATATTAGCTCGCTTATCACTTAGATCATTTATTGCCTCATTAATTTAGTTGCTTGATTTATTTGAAACATAGTTAAGACCAAACTAGATTTGCATTACTTTAATTAAGTAAGTCGTTCTAAGTTAAGTAATTAAAAAAAAAAAAAATTATTCAGTTTGTGCCCAAAGGTTGGGCATGACAAAAACTCTGCAGCTACTTCTGATCACAACTCTATTGAATCACTTCCACTTGATCTCTCTCTTGATCCTAATGATTGTATCGCCTGGACTGTGGTTCGTCGAAGGCGGAAGGGGACGTCTTCCCCCCTTGTCCTAACCTCTCCCTTTCAAGGCTTGGGTGTCTCTTCCCCTCCTTGAGTTGGGTCTAGTTTGATTTTTATCTGATTGTTGTAAAGGGGCTTGCTCCCTTGGTTTGTTTTGTCTTTTTTAGTCTCTGACTATGTTAAGGGTCGATGCCCTAGTTAACGTTGTTTTTTTAATCAAAAACAATATTCACCATAGCTACTCCTAGAGGGTGAATCAGAAAAACAGAAAATAAAGTCATGGAATCACACACATGACTTCCACCACGGCTACTCCCAAAGGGTGGAACAAGGGATTTCACCTCAAACTTCTCTCTCAAAGAAGAATTCATTAACAAGGGATTTCACCTCGAACTTCTCCCTCCCTCAGAGAGAAGAACTCATTAACAAGGGATTGCACCTCGAAATTCCTCCTCACAGAGAAAAACTC
The DNA here is from genome assembly GCF_030272615.1 of Cryptomeria japonica. NCBI lineage: Eukaryota > Viridiplantae > Streptophyta > Pinopsida > Cupressales > Cupressaceae > Cryptomeria > Cryptomeria japonica. The sequence goes on along the minus strand of NC_081415.1, from coordinate 591,341,541 downwards.
ATGAACAAGGGATTGCACCTCGAACTTCTCCCTCAAAGAGAAGAACTCATTAACCAAAAGATGTGGCTTCCTCTGAAGCTAAAAGAATCAGGCTCCCTCTGAAGCTGAAAGTCAAACTTCCTCTGAAGCTGAAGTGTCAGGTTCCCTCTGAATGTAATTCCTCCTCTTCAAGCAAATGTCTGGAGTCGCCAACTCAATCTCATGGCAACCATCATCAAGGTCGTCCTTCCTTGAATGCAATCTTTCATCATCCTTATGCTCCCCAGTCCATCTTGAAAGCATTAAGAGAGATTACCAAAAGTTCAAGACTATCTCGAAGAGAAATATTAATGCTAGAATCATACATGATTCACTATCCCAATGATATAGCATCAATTAATAACAACATGAAAAATTCATGAACATTATTCAACCACAAAGAAAATACTTATCTCTCTATAAGTTAGTCTTCCACTAATGTTCTTTCCTAATCTCGCTCAGTAGTGGAATTTTCAACCATACTAAAGCATCTAGTGATGATGAGTGAGTGGCCTTTGGCCCTCATCATCACTCACTATCTATCTTCAGTTCAACGACAATCATATTTACATGCAAAGATCACTCAGAGCACACCTTTAAGGAAAATCACTAAAAACCAATTCCTTCACCGAAGCTGTTCTGATTTCAAAATCCTTGAAGAACAAAGAATACATGAATAGAAGGAACACTCAGCTTTTGAAGCAACCGCTCAACAAATGATGAAATGTCTTTAGAAGATTGTAGCAACTCTTTTCATTTAGAAAGACTCAAATCGCATGCATAAGTTTTGACAAGTAGTTGATTGGACATCTGCAACCTGTTGACTGAACTCCCTCAAAAGCACAGGATCTACCTTCAAGTGGTTACGCTATATAGAAGGAACCTGGCTCTAATACCATGTTAAAGTTTTAACTGGAGAAAGACAAGATTCAGAAATCTGAAACTCGGAAAAATCACAAGTACACGATACACAAAAATTATCCTGGGAAAACCCTCCACGTGAGGGTGAAAAACCCAGCCACACCAAAATGAACCTTTTATTATGATCACAAATCTGATACAAAGATTATGTAAGCTCGGAACTAAACACGATTGTTATCATATAACAATCCACAGTATAATCTGAGACTATTCAAGAGTGACTGAATCTACTACAAAACAAATAGCATATAAATTACGAGAAACTCCTCATATCACAGACTGTACATACAAAAGAACAAAATGTTCTCACTGAATAACTTCATGTCTTCAATCTAAGACATTTGCAGCACTCCAAGAAATACCCCAGAAAAGACAGAAAATGATGGAAGATCGCAGCATAATATTATCTCCAACAAAAGATCAGACATCACACGGGATGATAGAATAAGCACGAAAAGAATCAACATGTTCGCGTACCCCGCAAACTGACTAAAATAATTCCCAAGAAAATCAAACGCCATGCATGAAGAAGAAGATTGATTACACAACCGACACATGAGGGAAGGACAACGGACATACTCCACAACGGAAAAGAAACGGCTACCAACACAGAATAACTCCACATAAGCAAACAAAGCTTGCCAACGGCTGGAGACATGTGAAGATCCGCATGAAGAAATTGAGGCTTGAACGAAGCACGAAAAAATCTCTCTCGAAGCTATAAAACTTCAACAACAAGACTGTGACATTCAATTAATGCCATACTTCTATACCATTGCTATGAAACAAATAATTCCTAAACGTTTTTGTTATAACTTATTTTGCATTGTCTTTTTTTGTAATTTTCATAAAGACATTTCCCATGGCGTACCCTTAGAATAGGAGAGGGCAGTACTCTATAATTTGTTTCTTTGTTTTTTCATCCCTTGCTCCAGTAAGCTTGCAGTATTCTAATATGCAACAGAGACCCGCAATACTCATTAGAGCTTCTCAGACCAACCACGAAAAGAATATCAAATCCAGGGCCCATTATCAATTACAAACAACCACCTAGAGACTGTACTTCAACTGCTACAACTAGGGTTATCTTTTTAAGTGTTTTTCACTTGGAAGTAGAGATATTTATCCAAGACTTTCTTGGCTCCCAAGGCCCTAAAAAAGCATCGGGCAATGAACACGGTATATAAAGAAAACCAGATTGGAATAGTTGTCACTTGTCACCCTTCCTTAAATCAATGAAATGTCTCCCAAATCTAGGAGATTGACTGGTTGATGGTTCAGCAAGGCCATGGATTCTTCAGCCTGCTAAGCCTTTTTTCCTTTTTGACTTTCATATATACAACAAAGACCAACAGTATGAAGGGGGGCTTCTTTTTTCTCAACTATTTCTACGGTCTACCCATGAACTTTACTTGTCTATCTACTTCTGAGTGGATTCTTTTCAGTAACCATTTCATTCTTCAATGTTCCTTGGATCTCAGCCTGTGTGTTCTTAATATTGGACATTTCAGCCCATAGGATTCCAGAACTAGATCAAGGATATAGACTTTGGGCATTGCAACATTAATGTGTAATTTATAGACCGATTAGGTGCCAACTTCAAGAAGAGAGGATAGCTATAAATTTTCTTCTAGATGTTTCACAAAGTTTACAGGACTTAGGGAGGCATTCTGGGGGATACTTGAGAGATCCCCAAATTTTATGGGATAGCATACAGGATGTGGACCTCAAAAACTATTAAAAAATAATATTTTTTAATGTAGCCCCACTACCATCAGGTATGATTAAAGGCATATCTGTTTGTCATAAGTTGAAAAATAATACCAAATAAAGCAGTATGTACTTCCATGTGTACTATCAGACAATAATTTGTCACATGATACAAACAACAGAAATGGGTAATGTAGATGACCACAGTCATCATCAAGTAGGGCCCAAGCATTGAGAATAAAATAACAAAATCAGTTTTGTAATCTTTTATTTTTTCTGCTTTAATTGAGGCACATCCAGAACACTACAAGTGGATTTTAGACATTCCCTGGTTAAATCAAAATACAGATTCCCAGGGCATCTCCTACACTTTAAAGACTGGGAATATTTTCCACCCCTAGTCTGTTCTCTAAATGTGGTGGATGGAGAAAATCTGTCCTGGGCCCAGGAACATGGACTTCGTTGTCTACTGCAATTATTCTTAAATGAATCAAGCTGCTGTGATAACCCACAATGAGTAGCTCCTCCTTTAGAGTTTGCAGTTCACTCTTGGTAGCAACATAAAAAGTACATCTATAGAGAGGTAAAACCCTCAGCTCACTCAAAATTTAAAATTCAAAACTATGAACAGAGCTGGCAGAGGTGAGAGGTGATCTAGAAAGGCTACAAAAAGTAAAGTGTTCTAGATAATCATTGCAGAGTGGGATATAAACCCCAGAGATGGCCAATTTAAGAGAAAAAAAACATTTTTTTTGTTTTTATTTTGGGACAGCCCTTGGGTCCCCCTGGGTTTCGCCCAGGTTCGCCCAGGGTACCTCTCAGGCACCGAGGAGGTACCTTGGGTGTATCCACGGGTAAACCGAGACCAAACTAATACACGAACCTGGGGCTAAATAGGCATACCCAGTAACATAGGATAATCATTTCCCCAAATGGAGGTGCTGAGGTGTACTAAAAACAAAAGAGCAGATATATCTATGTATATATATGGAAGCACATTCTGTGCAGCAAATTCTTGATAGAGAAGAGTTTGATCAGGCAGGTGAATAGTGGAAGAAAGGGTGGCATGTTAGTAGACTCTTGACAGGCTTATAAACTTGATGATCATTTTCGCAATTCACTTTGGTCCTAATTTGATAATCATGTTAGATCAAGGAAGCCTCAGGATAATTACCTGAAGAGACTAAATCCTACCAATTATGATGATACATGTACTTTTAAACCTTATCAGCAGCAGGAGGATGTTTCTCAGCCACATGGCTGATGTGCTTGAGTGTTTTCCCAATAATTCCATTAGGTTCCAAGACTGTAAAAAGCATTCAAAAAAACCAGGACAAGAGGCAAAGTACAAATGACAATAGTTTTGGGGAACTAGCATTGGCCTAAATTTTCAGCCTTCAGATTCTAGCCTGCAACAATAAAATCATAACACCTAAAACTAAGAACTTGACAAGAAGAGGTCATGAAGGTCCAAGTAGATGCTGTCTTGAAAAATCTAAAGGGGAAACAATCAAGTACTAACAATCTTCATTGGACATGCCAAGTTAAAAAATTCATTTGAACTCAGCTGGAAAACAGAGAGATTCTCTGAAACCACAATTGAAGATTGGCATACATTGCTAGAGCAATGCGCAAGGACATATAAAGGAAGTCTGAATGACAAACCAAACATTCAACTACCAAAGAAGGCCTTTCATTACCTATCTCGCAGAGAATTGGATAAATGGGAAGTGTGATAATATTCAACAATCAACCTCCCAAACCTATGAAAGTAAAAGAAAAAATAATATGTTATCAAGAAACCTATCACAGTTCACTTCAAGGTCAGAGATCCTCACATGACAACTAATAAAATTACAGATAAAAGCATAGATTTAATAAGCAGATGGGAGTTGCTGCCCATCACCGTTCCCATAATAATATATAAAGTCACTTGTGCTCTTCCTAGCAAAGCTGTTTATACTTTATTACAAGAAAAAATTGATTATGTCACCTGATCTAACCAGGATACAGTCCAAGATTGAGACAGCCAAATGTCAGTTAGCAGAGTAGCAGTGGATAGAAGCTAAATTCAAATGCAAGTTCCCGGAGGGCACCATCTATACAATTAATCAAATTCTCTAGCTGTAATCAGATGTCAAATGAATAGCTATACAAGTCGATTTGAATGAATGTGGCTTTCTGATACATGTCTGATAAAAATCTTACTGTTTGACCAATAGTATGACCATGGACACTCCTATCTTCAAAGGCTAACTTTGATCTCGAAAGCCTTAATATTTTGAATCTTTCTTTTAATGAACAAGGGTTTGCCCATTTCAATGAGAAGAGGAAGGGGGTTGACAACAGCCCTTGTTCAGTTATCAACATTTTAACTAATCAAAATAGGCCTTCATTGAACCAACTTATACAAGAAGAAATATCCTTCTTCACTACCAATCCTATTCCACATAATTACTCAATGATAGTGATACTATGTCAGATGATAATATACAAATATGGTTTATTGTAAGAGTCTATTTTCTCCAAACTTCATTTTAACTGATGGGTTTCTACTTTGTTTTCCTTATTATATTAACTAATAGTAATATATTTTCTTTGCCTTATTGTTTTCGAGACTGGAGTAGATTCGTTTTTATGGCTAACTTTCTTATTTAAAATCAAGCTTTGGAGTTGCATTGTTGATAGTTAGTGAATTTAACTATATAAGAAAACTTACAAATTCAAAATAACAAGAAATATATGAAATACAATACAACTACATGTTTGAAATGGCCCCAAGATGGGAGTGTGTCAAGATGGCAGCTTGCCTAACTGACTAATATATGCAATATTTTTTAAAGAACGGCAAAACAAAAACAAAAACATTGAAGCACGTACAAAAAGAAACAGAATGAATTGCTCCATCCAGCTCAAAAATTCAAAATTAGAATATGTGAACAAATATCAATTCAGAATACAGAACGAACAAAGATAGATTATTAATCAATAAAGGGTTTGCACTCGTCTACCCTACCCACTGCTTCTAGTATTGAAGAATATGTAATTAGATCATAAGAAAATCCTTTAGAACTCATCTCTTTCATTAACTTGATTGCCTCCTCACACATACCTGCATTGCTAAGCACACCAAGAACTGTGTTATAAGATACTGCATCTGGCTGAATCCCTGAGGTTTTCATTTTCTCTAACATCTTACAAGCCTCTGTTGGCCCCCCTACCTTAGACAAACCATGCAAAATTATATTATGGCTACTTAAATCAGGCTTACATCCTTTTTCTTGCATTTTCTTAAGCCAAGTATGAGCTTCATCAACCCTACCTGCCCTGACCTGACCAGACCAGACATTAATGCATTGTAGGAATACACATCAGGGCTGCAGCCTCGCCGTTGCATTTCTCCAAACAGTTCAATGGCTGCATCAATACGGTTTGCTTTCCCAAGGTGTTTAATCATCACAGCATAAATCCTAGAGCTGGAAATATTTCCATTTTCTATTAGCTCCTTGAACAATTCCATAGCTGCATCATATCTGTGTGCATTTCCAAGAGCATCAATCAGACTACAGTAAGCAGCTGAGCAAGGTGGTAAACCCTTCTCATCCATCTCTTCAAGAAGCATTAATGCCTTTTCTAGTCCATTTGTCTTGCATAAACCAGCAATTAGAATTGAATATGTAAATGGACTTGGATGAATGCCTTTCTCCTTCATTCCCTCGAACCACTTCAAGGCACCAGATGCATTTTTAGCCTTAAAGAGGGCTTCCATAACATTATTATACGTCACCACAGCAGGAGTGCATCCAAGACTTTCCATCTCACCAAAGAGCTTGAAAACACTATCAAGTTGCCCTGCATTGCCCAAAATGTCAATTAGCTTATTGAACAAAATAACATCAGGAGAACAACCATCCTTCTGCATATCTTGAAACATTCTGAGAGCCTCTTGAACCCTGCCAGCTTTTCCAAGCCCGTTGATAACCTCAGTGTATGTAAAAACATTCGGAGGAAAACGTTTCTCTCTCATCTCTTGAAACAACTTCAAGGCCTCCCCATATCGACTTGACTTAAACAAAGTCCCCATCAGACTAGTGTATATCTTTGCATTCGGTTGCAGGCCATTCTCCCTCATTTCTTTAAAAAGATTAATTGCAGAGTCCACATGCCCGAGTTTCCCAAAGTTAGAAATAAGCATAGTATAAGTTACTGTATCGGGAAGGCATTTCCCTTCACTGCACATCTCTTTGTAAAGTTCTTGCACTTTTATCATGAAAGTTAGCCCTTATCAACACACTGAAAAGGCAATTATAAGCATAAACACTGGGTTTGCACCTCGACGCCTTTATGCGATAAAACAAGACACATGCCTTCTCCACCATCTTAACCTTTCCTAGAATTCTAACAAGTTCCGACAAAACACTGGGATTAATCCTACAATCACATTTCACCATCTGTAGTATTGTCTGCCACATTTCACCCACCAATCCTGCTTCTGCCAAGCGACGAATGAGGGGCATATAAGTGCAACAGTCATGCACTAAATTCTTTTTTTTGGCAGCCCACTTGAAAAACTGCAATTTGACACCAATCTCTACATCAAGGTTCAAGACCTCCCTGACCAATCTGTGATCTATGTTCAACAACAGGACTTCGGTGGCCTTTTCAGCATCAGGTCCCCATTTGAAAATCCTAAGAATTTTGAAAAACCTCTCATCTGTTTCCCTGATGGATGGACTTCTTCTATGAATTCTAGCCATTGAATTGGGTTCTCCAGGCTTAGTTTTAAGAGAGGGGTCTCTGAACATCTGAACAATGTCTTGGCTGAAGGTTCTACCATTATTGTCATTGGTGGTGGTGATGGTGGTGTTGGGTATTTTAGTATTGAATCCATGACTGCCTATGCATTTACGAGAAAAAATTTAGTAAATGGGTTCCATTATTCATCAAATTGGTTCAAACAGAAAATGCCCAAAAAGACTGGTAACAAGAAAAATACCTGAATGTGATTGAGATTGAGACGGTCTGAAAATTGCGGACGCTGTTAAGAATGCCCTTCTCGCTTCCAAGTTGATCTTCATGCTCAGCTTCGCTTTGTCATTTTGAAGGACTCTTTTGAAAGCAAATACACTGTCAATGATGTCGAGGAGCAATATTTCAGATAAACATCGGCGAGGCCTTTAGAATAGTGGAATGTTCCGGGTTGGTTAATGAGATAGGCTTTAAATTTTTATTCATCAAAGATGATTATAAAGAAAATAATGGCAAGAAAGGAGAAATAAAAGTAGTTAAAATATTCATTACCTCGCAACATTAATTATACTAAAATTAAGTTTCAAAAAATAAAATAAATTTTTTTTTTGATAGTTTTGCTATATATATATATATATTGGACATAGATGGATAAAGTTAATGTTGGCAAAAAATTTCATCTAAATATATATTAGATGTTTAACAAAGTTGTGTTGTTGTGAAGTTTCTTCAAATGTTGGTAGGTTGGTGGTGATCTTAAATATGTAGACATGAAATGTTTAACAATTGTAATAATTTGTTATGAAATTATTTTTTATATGCATTTGTAATCGTTTTATTAGTTAGAAAAAGATAAGTGTTGATTCAATCTAAAATCTATTTGAATTTGTGTTAGGGTGTTATTAGTCCTCCCTTAATAGCTAATTATTTTGATAGGTATGTGAGTTATTTATTATTTATTGTAACTTAAAATAATAATAAAATAATACTCTTTATTAATATAACATTAAATATGTAATAACATAACATAAAATAAAATATTATATTACATATCCTTATTGTAAAAAAAAAAAAATGGTTTGATAGGCTAAGTATAAGGGAGTTGTACCCCATGTAAAAATTTGAATAATGAAAGATAAAGTACATGTCCTACACATAAGGGTGCATAAGGATGACTTCAATACTCAAACTTCCTAATAGATAACTAATGTAAAAAATATTGCAACCCATTTGAACATTGATGCACAAAGACATTTAACTTTCAAGGCTATTCCCATTCTCAGAATATCTTGGCATCATTTGATAAGAATGTTTATTTTTCTTCCTCTTAACTTTGGTCCAATCATGGTCTGATTGAGGGAGGGTCTTGGTAATTTGTTTTATTTTGCCTCTACTGTTGTCCTCGTTTTCCCTCAAGCCATCCCTCACATGGGAAGTCAAAGGCCCAAAAACTCAATAGATTTGTCTAGTCCTAAAGTCGTTGTTCATATGAGAAGCTTTTGAAGCCTTTAAAGTCTAGATAGAAGCATCCATGTTTTTTGTTTTTACGTTGCTCTCATTATGCTTATTTGACACCTACAAGGAAGGGACTTACATTACCAGAGAAGGTGTGTAGAGGATTTAGCACCTTCCAAGAGTGCTCTGGAGGAGTGTCCACTATATCATGTTGTAGAAGAGTGTGGACCCACCAAGAACTTTAATAATCGGCTTTAATATTGAGCCTAGAACAATTGTTAGCCATGTGTCTTGTTTCAAAACATCTTTGACAATGGAAAGGAAAACCTCCATAATCCAAATATTGTAACCAACAGCAGTCAACAACCTTGAAGGTGATATCAGCTAGAAGATCTCTCAAAATATCCATATCCACAAGGATGTAAGCAAAAATAGTGTGAGGTGTATATGTATCTATACTAGAAAATCACTAAAAGAGTTTCCAATAGATTAAAAGCAAGAATCAAACCAAATGTATAATGGGAGATTTGGTAGATAGACCCAAATATGTTTCATTATGAATTTAATACATAGCCACATTTCTTTTAGGTTGGAGCTAATAGCAAATGGGATCCCTAGATATTTAACTTGTTTATTGGGACTACGCCACTGAAAGTCAACCTTATTGAACCATGTTGAAGGTACTTCAATCCATCTCAACATGATGGACTTGGCATTAGACACTCTTGCCCCAAAGGCCAAGTAGAAGAATTCACGTTTCTAAACTAGGATTACAACATTATTTTCTTCAAGCTCCACAAAAATAGCAACATCATCTGCAAATCAGATATTTAGCAGATATTTTTTATCAAGGAGTGTTATACCCCTAATTCTAGGGATGAATTCATACTCTCTTAGTAGATAGAGAATAACATCAAATGCAGTTACAAATAATGCAAGTGCTAGAGGACATGCTTTCCATATGGATCTCTGAAGGACAAATGTCTCAGATAAGATTCCATTTACATCCACTTGTGCCATCGTATCACAGAGCAAGGTATGTATATGTATATGTATATGTATATGTATATGTATATACATATAAATATATAGATATATGTATGTGTGTGCTAAAAAGTGTGGAATCTGCGAGAGAGAATCAAATAACATCAAACACACACATGAAACATTATGTTAGAGTTAGAAATCAAAATAGAAACTAAATTAAGCTAGCTTCAAAATCAAGAACCCCAAGCGCGTCTCATGTTCCTCTATCTCCATGGATCTTCAAGATTTAAGGTGGCTCTCACTTGGAAGAGCACTTGATCTTTTAGATGTCAACCTAAAGAACGAGATTGAAGGATATGTCAAGATCAAAACAAATGCAACTAAGATCCTAGCTAGATGATCAAATGATATGAAAAGATGAAATGCAAGATGGAATGCAAGATATGAGATTAAGATTAATTCCAAATTGAAAGCTTAGGTGTGCTAATTAAACTAACATGGAGATTGCTATGAAATTGATATACAATAGCTATGAATTAAGCTAGCATGAAAATGGGATTAACATGATACTGTATGTGGGAAAAGCGGGTTGATAAAACTCAATATGTGAAAATATTGTCAAAGACTTGTCCACACACACACAGAGGACTTCTTGGTGCAAGCTATGGAGTAACGTAGTATTACTCAGCTTCCCAAGGTGGGTCCCATGGTTCTCTATCTCACAATGTCCCTCAAACCAATGTTTTTGCTCTCAGATCACTGAGCAAAATGGTTTAGGAATGGCAAATGCAAGAACGAGGGATGTTTTGATAAATTCTAGAATGAAATGCATCCTAAGCTATGCATGATCTTAAAATGCAATAAACTAGATTATAAGATGACAAGGTTACTATAAATACTATCCTAACATGATATATTAGTATATGATTGAGCTAAAATGATAAAGAAAGTATTCTAAACATGCATATTTAGACTAATTTCTAATTAAAAGAGAGGCTAAAACGATGAGCATAAAAATGATATGAAAGCTTGAATGTATTTGAGCATAGGTATGATACTACAAATTTGGAGGATTGATGATTCAAAATGGAGGAATGAGAGCTCTATTTATAGCAAAAACAGGGCAATGGATGGTCAGGATTGAAAGAGTTGATCAAGGGTTGAGTTTGAAAGTTGGGGATCCATGTTTGCAATCTGCACCAATGAAATGGTGACAAGTGTCAACATAAGATTGGGTTGAGAGAAGGGGTTGGAGACATTAAATGCCTGAGAAGACCTTAGGGTTATCTAGAAGGTAAGGGTCAAGCCTAAGTTAGGCTTACCCAATGGATTAAGAGTTAATCCAAGGATAAACCTTTGTGCAAATGATTAAGAGATAATCATGGTCAAAGCATTAAAGGCCTGATGAGACCTTTGGGTTGGGTGAAGGTTGAGTTAAAACAAATTCTTTAACCATGCAAGAGGGTTTGAGTTAACCATTAATGGTTATTGAAGACTTTGGGGAATTAAGTGGTTGAAGGCTTGAAGCCTTTAATGGTTATCAAAGACTTTGAGGATTTAAGTGGTTGAAGGTTTGAAGCCTTTAATGGTTATCAAAGACTTTGAGGGTTTGAGAAGTGACCTCCCCTTGCTTAGGGATGTGACAAAGTTTAGAAGATGGGTTAGGCTAATTAGAAGTGATTTAGAAAAGTCTAGAAGGGATTAGAAAGGGGTTTAGGAAGGCAAGTGGGAGATGTAGGAGAATGCAAGTGGATGGAGGGATAATAGGATTTAATTGAATTAAATGATTTAATTCAATTTGGTTGCAATTAAATAAATTAGATTTATTCAATTTAGGATAACTATTTAATTAAATTTGAATTTATTTAAAAGTGGATAGGGGGGTTTTAATTGAATAAAATGATTTATTCATTAAATGGGTATAGTCGATTTTATTTAAATAAATTGAGTAATTTACTTAATAAAATAGAGGAATGTGGATAATTTAATTAAATTGGATTTAATTAAATAGAGAAATGAACATAAAATATTCATTTAGGAATATGGTCATTTTTTATACGTTTACAAATACTATCAACATGATGAAAGCTAAACTAGCATGCAACTAAGATGATCTAAGTGCTTGAAGATGACAAATTGAGCTCCTTGATAACTTGCAAAATGACTATAAGTTTGATGCACAAGATGATGGATCCTGAATAAAAAAAGGCATTATAAGGCTATGATAAAAAGTTTCTCCTTGATTGATGGATAGAGGCTCAATCTATATAGTTGGAGGCTTGAAAACTGACGGTCAAGATTGAATATTGATCAAGGGTTGAGATTGAAAGGGAATGTGGTCCCAGGTTTGAAGGCTTAGCATTGTGACAAGTGTCACAAGGAGAGGAGGGGGGGAAGGATAAGCGTGGTCTCACATGTGTGAGCACATCTTGGGAAGAACAAGTATCCTAGGGAAAAGGGGAAGATGTGCTCACACATGTGTGAGCAACCTTGGGAATTCCAAGAGGTGACAAGTGGAAACACTTGTGGAAAGGTGTAAGGGCTAGTGGAAGAAAGTTTATGACACACAAACCAAAAGGGAAAAGAGTAGGGTGGCTCTATGGGGAAGAGCATCCTTACACATGTGTGAGAACCCCTTGGTCAAATGTGATGTGGACATGTGAAGTGACTTGTGAGTCACATGTGGAGTCACATGTGGGTTTGGGTAGATGTGTAGTATTTTTAATTTGAATAATTACTAACATTGGCTAGGCTTTGGATTAATTAGGATAATGAGGGGTTCTAGAAGAATATTAGCATGCTAATGGAAAATGTAGGAGAATGCAAGTGGAGGGAAATAGGCATTTTTAGATAAAATAAGAGATTTATTTTAGCCAAAAGGGGTGCAACTTGCATTTGTAGGATTTTGCAAGTGGGGGAACTATTCACAAATAAATAATGATTTATTTAAATGCAAAGAGATTTTATCATATGTAAATTCAATTAAAAGGGAAAAAGGGGGTTTTAAATAAATAAATAAGAATTATTCAATTAAATGTCTAAAGGGTACTTAATCAAACCTTAGTTTAATTAATAGGTTAAGCTAGAAGAAAAAGATTTTAATCAAATATTTTATTTGATTAATAGGTTTATTGGAGGAATAGGGATGTTAATTAAACCTTAGTCTAATTAATAGGCGAATGAATGATGATTAATTAGTTGTGCAAGTTTTAGGTGTCTACAGTATGTATACATATATACATGTATATATGTGTATATACATGTATACACACATATATACATATATGTGTATATACATGTATACACACATATATACATATATGTGTATATACATGTATATACACATATACATATATATACATATACATACATACATATACATATACATACATATATATACATATACATATACATATACATACATACATATACATATATACATAATTAGTTGTGTAAGTTTTAGGTGTCTACAGTATGTATACATATATACATGTATACGAACATATATATATGTGTATATACACGTATATACACATACATATATATATATACATATATATGTATGTATATATATATACATATATATGTATACATATACATATATATATATATATATATATATATATATATATATATATATATATATATATATATATATATATATATATATATATATATATATATATATATATATATATATATTGAAGTTGAGAAATACAACTTCAGAGATCTCAAGAACACTTGCAAGCAAAATGCTTATCACAAGAGAAGAAAGGAGGAAAAAAAAACAATAATGGCTTTGAAGAAAAAGATTATCATTCAAAGAGAAAATGAAAAAAGAAATACAATACAATCCTTATAAAAGGAGATTATGCAACCCTAAAGAAACCCTAAAGGGATAATGTGTATAATTATTAAATATCTACAATATTATTAAATGCCTAAGTTTAGCTTAAGTGTAGAGGATAATAGACTAATAATTAAATAAATAATTATTAACTAATACATGATAACTCTAACACCCCCCTTAAGATGAACTTAGGGAATAGCTAAAAACTAAATGCATGAAGCAAATGCAACTGCATGATGAAGGCAAATTTTGGAAATCTCTATAAACTGGAGAAATAGAGAAAACCATGTGGGAAAAAACTCTACTCCAAAAAGAGATGGAAAAAGCATCCTAAAAAAAACATGAAGGAAGGAAGGCCTCAATGAGACTCCCCAAGGACAACTTCCTTCACCCCAAGCATAGAGCGCAATTGAAGGTAGTGCGGAGATGCAAAAGGTTTAGCCAAGATGTCAGCAACCTGCTCCTTTGTAGGAATGTACTCCAAGATGAGAAAGTCATCCTGAATCAAGTGTCTAATGAAGTGCATGTGAAGCTCAATGTGTTTAGTCCTTTGATGCTCCACTAGGTTGCAGTAAATGTGAGTGGCACTCTGATTGTCACACTAAAGAATAGTGGGACTATCAGGAGGGAACCCAAACTCAATCATCAACTATCAGAGCCCTAAAACCTCTTGACTAGCTAACATCGTTGCTCGGTACTCAGCCTCTGTAGATGATAATGCAATATCAGGCTACTTCTTGCAAGACCATGTGATAGGGTCAGAACTAAGGAAAAAAACAAAGTCAAAAGTAGACTTATGATCATGAGCATCACCAACCCAATCTAAGTTAGTGAAGCCAACAATGTGAGGGGATCAGTGAATGCCAAACTATGTAGTGCCCCGAATGTACCTCAAATACGTATGGCAGCTCGCCAATGGCTCTCATGGGGATCATGGGAGAACCTAGAGACAAGACCAACCGCAAAGGAAAGATTTGGGCGTATATGTGTCAGATACAACAAAATGCCAACCAACTGCCTATATAAGGTAGGATCCACGAAGGTGTAGAACAAGTGGCAAACAAAACAACACCTAATTGAAATGGTGTGGGTGCAAGCTTGCAAGCAAGCATGTCAAATCTGTGAAGCATACCAAGAGCATACTTTTGTTGAAGTATGAAAAATCCCATCGGAAGACTAAATAACCTATAGGCCCCAAAAATAGTGCAGAAGTCCAAGATCTGTCATCTCAAACTACTCCATCAAAGCTCTCTGAATATCCCGAATCAAGGAAGACGAGCCACCTATAATGATGAGATCATCAACATATAGCACAAGAATAACTATATCATCCCCTTGACGTTGAATATAAACTGTGGGATCGGAATGACAACGTGTGAAGAGTGTGGAGAGCAAGAAAGAGTCCATCTTCTCATACCAGGCCCAAGGGGCTTGTTTGAGACCATATAATGAATGCTAAAGTTTGCAAACCAAAAAAGAATCCTACACAAATCCTTGAGGCTACTCCACGTAGATCTCCTCGTGAAGGTCTCCATGTAAGAAGGCACTCTTCACATCCATCTGAAAAAACTATCCATCCCTATGAAGTTGCAAGCGAAAGTACAAAGCAAATAGAATTCATCTTGGCGACAGGAGCAAAGGTCTCAAAGTAATCAATGCCCACCACCTAAGAAAACCCCTTCGCAACAAGACGAGCCTTATACTTATTAATAGAACCGTCTACAACATACTTGGTACGGTACACCCACTTGCATCGAACCAACTTTCTTCCTTTCAAAAGAGTACAAAGATCCCAAGTATGATTCTTCATCAAAGAAGAATACTCCTCATCCATGGCCCTATCCCACTCTGGCCCTATCACACTCTGGGTGACCGATCAGCTCTGAAAATTTATGAGGATCATCCGAAATGGCACGACTCAGAAGACTAGAACCATATGTTTGTGCATGAGTACGATAGGAATTTGAAGGATCGCCTGCCATAGAACCAACGACATCAACTATAAACTGGGCCCACCTGGGCAAAGGCTGAGCTATGGGTGGTGGTGGTGGTGGAGATGACGGACCATCATCTGCATCATCCTCAAGGAATAAGGAATCCTCAAAAGATGAAGAGGGAGGAGGAGGCAGTGAGGGAGAAGCTGGTGATGGAGAATCCATCTGAGGAAGGAGCTTATCAAACTGGACATAAACAAGACCTCTCGAGAATTAGGATCAAACAACCTATATACCTTAACATCCTCACAGTAGCCAACAAATTTGAGTGGTTGGCTCTTCCTCTCCATGGCTTTCCTCTAAGCATCTGGAATAAATGCCCAAGCCTCACTACCAAAAACTCATAATGATGAAACATCAGGCTTGACATGGGACCAAGCCTCCTTAGGAGTCATCTAGCGCAATGCCTTATGATGCATCTGATTCTGAATATAAGTGGCACAATTAGCTGCCTCCGCCCAAAAAGCAGGCTACATAGAACATGATTGAAGCATACAATTGGCCATCTCCCTTAGTGTTATGTTCTTTTTCTCAGCAACACCATTCTGTTGAGGAGTGTGAGGAATTGATAAATGATGCTGCAAACCATGCTCTGTGCATAAATCTATAAAAGTCTTATTCACATACTCTCTCTTATTATCTTTGTGTATCCTCCAAATAGAAAGACCATATTGCTTCTCTACAAATGTTTTAAAGACTCAAAATGAATCAAAGACATCATACTTGTACTTAAGAAAGTACACCCATGTACGTTTGGAGTTGGCATCAATGAATGTGAACACATACTTGGCCCCTGAAAAAGATGGAGTCAGAAATGACATAAGATCATTGTGTACCAAATCCAAGGGTGCCTTAGCACATGTGGCTCTACCTATAGGAAAGGGATCTTGGTGATGTTTTCCAAGTGCACAACCTCAACATACACCATCAGTACAGGATATCTGAGAGAGCCCAATCACAAGTGCATGTGTGCTCATATGTTGTAAGTATCTATAATTGACATGGCCAAAACACTCATGCCAAAGTCTGCTCATTGAATCTGCATGTGCTACAAGAGAAACACCTGAACCATCTGGACTCTCAAAGCCATCAAACCTGTATAACCGAGAATCAAGATCAACACTACCAGTAGCCACAACCAAATCAAGAACATGGAGCTCTCTAATAAACACATCATGTGGTGAGAACTCAACTATTTTACCAGAGCCATAATGATAAATCTGATAAACAAAGGAGGTTTGTCAAAATATCGGGAACCAAAAGAACATCCTGAATACAACCACCTATCAAGGGAACAGTAGTTGAATTTGAAACTGAAAGTTGTGCTAAGTCACCAATTGCAATCTGTAAAGTATCACTGTGAGCAAGCGAGGTAACAATCTTTTGTGAGTGTGTCATGTGTTGAGAAGCCCCTGAATCAATAATCCAAGTGGATGCAGAAGTAATAGCTCGTGCAGAAAGAGCATGTCCTTTCCTTGTAGAAGAGGAAGAAGGAGGTTGAGGAGGAGAAATATGATGTTGATGCATGGCTTCCTCTAAAGCCTCTAATCGTTTCCAACATTGGGAAACTGGATGTCCTTCCTTGCCATAAAAACTGCAAAGTTTAGTTGATTTCACCTTAGTCTTGGAAGAAGACTTGCCAAACTTAGAATATTTCTCCTGTTTGGGATAGGACTTCGATTTAGAATCAGACTTAGGTGGTAGCTTGGAGGGACTCTCACTGCCAGTTGAATCCTTCTTAGGCTTCGATTTCTGCTTCTTGTTCTCTTTAGATGTTTGTGCAACCAACACTTTGTTCTTTGATCTTGTGAGAGTGTCCAACTGAGATAGGTGAGCCTGCTCATGAGTCAAGCAATCATAGAACACATCAAATGTAGGCATGGTGAAGCATGCACACAAGGCATCCATAGTAGAATAAACTGTAGAATCAAATATTTGATAGGGACCTCGAAGTGTAGAGAGAATCAAGTAGATACACTTTGTGTCTGTCTTATTTTTACCACAACTGTGTAGGATAGATCTGGTGATTTTAAACTTATTCAGAAAGTCCTTAATGTGAGGAAAGGACTCAGGTAACAAAGAATAGAGTTCTGCTTCAATTTGTAATGCTCTGAACTCATTGATGGTACCAAAAAGATCAGCAAACTTGGACCACATAGCCCGAGGAGTGAGAAAACCATCAAGGTGAAAAAGCAAGTTGTCTGAAACATGTAAGGAGATGACACCCATAGCCTCATCCATCTTATTCATTTGCTGAAGAATCTCAAAAGGACGTTGCAACTGAGGTTGAGCCTCATCCAAACAGGACCACAACCCTCTTGATTTGAGAAGCCTTGTCATACGAGTTTTCCAGAGGTGATGGTTCTGAGATGTAAGAAGCTCAATTGAAGAATCTGCCATATGTACCTCTACATGTACCTGCTCTTATGTTTTTTTAATTAAGTGATCTTTCAGACTAGACAGAGGATGCAGAAGGGGGGGTTTTGTGAGTTTTAGGTGTTCTATATTTTCTGAAGTAAATTACAAAAAGTAAAAAATAACACCCCCACAAGATGAAAAAACAAACCCTAGTACAATCTGAGAGCCAGAAAGAAAAACAAGAGCAAAAAAAATTGCTTCAGACAATATCTTGTGTACCTAGTAAAAATTCTGGAACAAAGAACCACAAATCTGAATAGGTCTCTCCAAGACCTTTCTAACGACTATTTGTTTGTCGAAAAAGGAGTCCATTTGGCCAAGTTATGGCTCCCAGAGTGCAAAAAAGAGCTCTAAAAAAACTAGGTACAAAATGAAAAAAATTTCAACCTCACTTCCAGATCTGAAAAGAGCTCAAAGAGAGATTTTCGGCCCCTATTCGTTTGCCAAAATCTGATTCCATTTGCCCAAGTTATGGCAAAAAAATGACCCCCCTATCAAAAAAGGCTTTCAAGAAGGGTCTAGTGGTGATTGGGTAGAGTTGTCAACAGAGGTGGCAGGTCTGTCGGGTGGCGGTGGCGGGTCGGTCGGCGGTGTCGGTGGATGTAGGTGGTAGCGATCATCGCCGACGGTTACCGTTGCTGTTGGCCACGACGGTGAATAAATCACCAACAACGGTGGTTTCTGTGACCATAGTAGGTTTGGAGATCACGTCAGCCTAGGCACACCGTTAAACTGCCCAAAAATAATTATTTTTTATTTTATTTTTCTCGAAATGCATGCCCAAAAAGGGCAAAAAACCCCAAAAAAATTCTAAAGGCCAAAGTTGTCCAAACTGGACAAATTTTATATGAAAATGGGGGTTTTTGGGTGTTCTGAGCTCAACAGCAAGGTTTGTTTGAGCCCAAAATGCCCAGAAACAAAGAAACTCCCTAGATTCAAATAAACAACTCTAAAAATCTTGAAACCCTAGCCTCCAAAAAATCTTCTAAAAAATCAGGAACAAGTAGCAGCAGATGAAAGCTCTGATACCACGAAGACATTGAGAAATACAACTTCACAGATCCCAAGAACGCCTACAAGCAAAACACCTATCACAAGATAAGAATGAAAGCAAAAAAACAATAATGTCTCTGAAGAAAAAGATTATCATTTAGAGAGGGAATGAAAAAAGAAATACAATACAATCCTTATCAAAGGAGATTATGCAACCTTAAAGTTGTGCAACCCTAAAGGGATAATGTGTATTTAATAATTAGAGTAGTTATTAGCTAATACATGACAACTCTAACATATACATACATGTATATGTATGTATATGTATGTATACATATACATATGCATATACATATGCATATACATATACATATACATACATACACAATATGTATGTATATGTATATGTATATGCATATGTATATGCATATGTATATACATACATACATATACATACATATATATACATACATGTGTATATGTATACGTATATGTACATACATATACATATGTATATGTATATACATACATACATATACATACATACATATTTATACATGTATATACACATGTATATATACATGTGTGTATATATATACATACATATATACACACACATATATACACATGTGTATATACATGTATATGTATGTTACATACATACATGTGTATATACATGTATATGTATGTTACATACATACATTTATACACATGTATATATACATGTGTATATACATGTATATATATGTATGTATATGTATGTGTACATACATATATGTGTGTATGCACATATATACATGTATATACATACATACATACATACATACATATATATTTATTTATTGATTGATTGATTGGTAATAAGGTATATTTTATTAATATTATATCAAAAAGTATAGTAATATGATTACAACTTGACATCATACGACCTTTGTAGGAGCAAAAAAAATTACAGAGCCAAAGTTTCCCGGTTACCCTGCCAACTAGCATATACAACACCATTGTGATATTGAGCAAGAAGATCCTGGATACCACCAACTATGGCAGTGAGCCATTATCAATTGTCCATCCTTAACCCCTTAACCATAACACCAAAAACATTGAAAATATGGTGGCTCTGTGAAAGGAAAATTTAGAGAAACAACCAATTTACTACCCCGCCTAAACCAAAAAACCTATACATAGTATGCAATAGAAAATCACAACAAAAAGTCCTGGTTCAAATGCCAACACCCATCTGCCATTACCCTTGAAACAAAACTTGGCCCACAACAAAAATGTCACAGATGTGACCCCCATAACAAAAAACCCTATACATTCTCAAAAATAAAGAGGCCCAAACAAACTTACATGCATTGTAATGTAAACAAAAAGGAAAATTTTTAATGCTAGATGGAGGAGAATAGACAAAAAATACAATGTTGTGTCCTCCCCCACACCTCCCATCGCTCACTATTTCCTTGGCTTCCTTCCTTGTCGCTTCCTCTTCCACCTCCCACCATTTCCACCACTCGCTTCATCCGCAAACACCAACTCACCGCCTCCCAGTGCCTCCCTCTATCTAAGGAGATTCTTCAATGAATCTGACGCAATGAGGATCTTTGCATGCCGTTCATGTCGGTTGAAACCAGTCAGCCACCACATAAAAGGGATGAGCTTGTTCAATTCTGCCATCGCAGGGTCCTCAAAACCCTCACTAACATCAAAGCTTGCATGAGGAACTGCCCATTCGAGCACAAAGTTTAAACCCACCAACTAGTCGTCATCAATGATAGACCGCATAACCCATTGCATAGTGCTTGTAGTATCCCCTAATTCCAAACCCCAAGCAACCACCATGGTGATGATATCCATATTCGTCTGGTACCTGTGCTTTGCCTCCAAAAACAACTCCCCAAATAACAACTCCATCAACCTTATGAATTCGCCGTATCCCAATTTGAAAAGTTGTTGCATTCTCTGTTGTGTCACCAACCCAAAGAAAGCTACTTGGGTTCTGAAAGTAATTAAGAGAAAATTTGCCTCCATGATGGCTCCACCACCCAAGATTTAGGAACTCTAAGAATGACACTGCCACTCCTAGAATGCTAATTTATTACCACTCCCACATGCCAAGTCACATCAAATAATTGCCATCTTTACTACTCATTAATGTCCTTATAATTGAACCCGATGTCAATCTCAATTAATCATCAAAGGGAATGTCACGAATTTTTTTGAATCGTACTTCCCCAATCACTTCAAAACCAACTGCCCATTTTGATAGGGCGTTTGCCACCTCATTCGTTGAGCGCCTTACATAGCCAATTTGATATCATTGTACTAATGCCAAGTCACTTCTAATAGTTGATATCACTTTTTGTAAATGCCACACCTGAGTAGCACCCGAAATAATAGCATTCACAATGATTAATGAATCCCCTTCCAAGTATAA
The DNA here is from genome assembly GCF_030272615.1 of Cryptomeria japonica. NCBI lineage: Eukaryota > Viridiplantae > Streptophyta > Pinopsida > Cupressales > Cupressaceae > Cryptomeria > Cryptomeria japonica. The sequence continues at coordinate 591,320,012 of NC_081415.1, read as the reverse complement.
ATTGGAGAAGCCCAGTCTCTTGCCAAATCGGATTGCATTTAAAGTCGACAGCACCTCTACTACATTGTTTGTTCCATCATCAATTCATTGAGATCCAACAGCCAACACATTCCCTCTCCAATATTGTCCCATAAATCCGATTTCTGAAGGACCGAGATTCCCCTTTGAAGCCCCAACAAAATTTATTTTAACCCAACCTTCCTCTAGCTTACGTCAAACATCCTTCTCTAATCTAGCAACATTCAGTTTCACCCAATAAAGCACATGCACGGGCCTGAGATTTATACTCGGCCACATCCTTTGAATGTATTCATCATTGACTGAAATAACAAAATTGGAACACATTTTTTGTGATGCAACCACACCTAGAATTTCTTCAATTAAATGATTGATGTGAAGACAAAGCCTCTCTAATGATTCATGTTTATCCTAAAACATTCTCCTATTTTTTTCTTTCCAAATCTCTCATACCACAAACGGTGGGCATACTTCCCAAACGAAAGATAAGAACGACCCTCTATGCCCCCTTGGCCATCCAGAAAAAAGTTATTTCAGTGTCTCAGGAAAGGGGCCATGCCAACCCAGTTTTTGGTGAGTCATCGACCAACATTTATAGGCTACATCACAATGAAGTAGCAAGTGGTCAACATTCTCTTCAGTTTTCCTACACATTACACACCTCGTAGGCTCCAAAAAGCCCAAATTTTTCCTCCTTTCACCTGTTAAAAACCTTCCCCTAATGGCCAACCAAGCAAAGGTACTAGCTTTTGGTAGACATTCATTACCCCAACATAGACAAGTAGGCCAACATTCCTCTCCCTCCCTTATATCAAGGATTTGATAACCAATCTTAACTAAATATTCTCCATTGGACGATCCGCACCAAACAACATTGTCTCTATTTGAGGATAAGTGAATTTTCCTACTACAAAAAATGGCCATCATTGGATAAGGTCTTCTCCATCCAATGATTTTCAAGTCCATTCTTCCCCAAAGGCTCCCTGAACAACTTCCACATAATCCCTGACTCTACTTCCCCATTTCTGACAGAATAAGACCTTCAAATCTATAATATTACCCCTCTCCATCAAAGCCTCGTTTCCATCCCATGAGTCATCCCAAAATTTTGTCATGGACCCATCCCCTATATACCAAGATATATGATTTGTGATTATACTTCGATAAGCCAAGATAAAGTTACAAATCATTGAACCCCTAGTTGGTTTTCAAATGATGAAGATATAATGATCCTCATTTGAATCCAAATATTTTGCTTTTGAAATCTTAACCCATAACTAATTCGATTTTTTATAGATACTCCACACAAGCTTTGCTCCCATTGCCTTATTCACGATATGCCAATCTCACAAGCTTGCACCACCCACCTTATTTGCTCTACAAATTTTATCCCAAGCTAACAATGGAATCTTATCTTGTTCTTTAGCACCATTCCAGAAAAAAATTTCCCATCTTTTGGCTAATCACCTTAACCACCTTCGGAGGAATCTTCAAACACATCATAGAAAAAATTGGAATTGCAAAAATGATAGATTTAAACATTAAAATCCTACCAGCTGAAGATAGCCACCGGCTCTTCCATCTGTCCATTCTCCTAAGCTGAACATCTACAAGTTCCTTATAGAGACTCGATTTACATGCTCCCCCAAACAAGGGAGTGCCCAAATATTTACCTAGTAGAGAGCTTGTCTTCCTTCTCAAGATTCTCCCAATTTCCATTTGTTTCTTAATAGGGGTATTGAAAAACAAAATCTCGGACTTCCTCCAATTAACACATTGACTCGAAGCCTTATTGTACATGTTTATGGTGAAAATGGATAACAATAATAACAATATTGAAAGACTAAAATGGATTCAACCACCAAACCCTAGCCTAACAATGAACAAAGATCCACCATAACATATGAAGATAACCTAAGACAATGCAAATAACTCAAAATCATAAAGATTATACCATCACATGTCCAATAGGGTTTTGATCTCCATTCTTCCTATCTCCATTGATCTTGTTTGATATGCTTGCTCTCAGATTTTTGTATGCACAAGAGCTCAACAAAGAACGGAATGTGGTTGCAAGTGGAATTGTAGTGTAGTCAATTGATCAAGTAGTTAGGCATATCTCATTAGCCATTAGGGTTTGACAATGAAGAAAGCATCTTCTTAAATAGAAGACACAATATGAAATGGAGGGTTAAGATTGAGAGGTGTAAAAAGAGAGGTCGGCTAGGATTAGAGGGTGGGTAAAAGAAATACCAAAATAATGAAAGAGGTAGGTAGTGTAGGAATTAAGAGATGAATGACATGTGTCATGTGTAGAAAAAGATAATGAATTAATTAAATAAATAAAGATTTATTTAATTAATAGAAGAAGTAGGACAATTAAATAAATAAGATATTTATTTAATTTAGGAAAGGGATAATTTAAATAAATAAATGTATTTATTTAAATGAGGAATAAGGCTAGAAGAGGATAAATGAATTAATTAAATAAATAAAAAATTATTTAATTAATAGAAGAATTAGGCTTAGATAATTAAATAAATAAAATATTTATTTAATTAGACATGACAATTTTGAGTGTCTACATTTTGCCCCTCTTTGAGACAATGCGGCTTGTCGCGTTGTTTCAAAGAAAATAAGATGAACTGATACAGAGTTACCCCAAGATGGGAATTATATGCCCCCTCGAGAGATTGGATGAAAAAGTCTGGAAAGAGTGCAGACAATCTCTCGATAAGAAAGAAAGGCCAGAATGGAATGATCAGATAAAGTGACAAAGTCACGGGATAAGGAAGACTGATTCGGGAAATGAAGACGAGGGCTAGGCTAGGCTATAAGATAGACCACGGGCAAAAGACATCCTCATTGTCATCCACACCCTTAGAAGATCACAGTGCAGAGCGAGAAAAGAGCAGCAGCAGTCAGCAGCGATGGCATTCATTCATAGATTCGACCGTGTCTGCCGATTCCAGCGACCAGCCGATGCAGGAGAGCCGGTAAGTACCCGAAAACCTCCTCGTACTTTCACGCATTTCGAGTTTTGTCATAAATGCATGTTTAGAAGCAATAAATGCGCTAGGAATAGGATATTTAAAAAGTGCAAAAACGCGCAACCGCGTCTGTGTCAGCGCCAGGCGCATCTGTGTCCAACAGGCGCGTCTGTGTCGGGTCCAGGCGCGTCTGTGTCGGGTCCAGGCGCGTCTGTGCCTGGAACCGCGTTTGTGTTGAATGCGGACGCGTTTGTGAAATGTAGCAGCGTCTGTGTTTTATAAAAGCGTTTATGTAATGTAGGGACGTCTGTGTTCCCTGGTCGCGTTTGTGTCTGGCATAGGCACGTTTGTGTTCATAAAATGCGTCTGTGTTGCAGAAGGGCGTTTGTGCAGTCTATAAGCGCATTGATGAGTTAAAAGCGCGTGTATGTTGTAAAAGTGCGTTTGTGTGTTTAAATGCATGGTTGTAGTCTTTTAGGTCAAATCGGCAGTTCTGTGATGAACATACGCTGTCGATTGGATAAGCTGCTGAGAGGATACACTCAAGCAGGTCCTCTAGAAAGATTAGGATAGATCCAGGCACTTTGTGATGAACAGGGAGCACCAAGATAGGCAGCACTTTGTGATGAACAGGGAGTGCGAATGTGAGTGACACTTTGTGATGAACAGGGAATGTCATACACGTAGTACTTTGTGATGAACAGGGAGCACTACTAGGATAAATAGCAACACTTTGTGATGAACAGTGAGTGTCACTAGGATAGATAACCAGATGCATTTAGGTAGCAAGTAGCATTTTGTGATAAACAGTGAATGCCACGATAACTGACAAGATTGATTGTGTGACTGCAGGAGCATTTGCCGATGTTAGAGTCACGGGAGAGATTCTCGTCGACTCAGAGACTGCGACCAGAGTTGTCGATTCAGGACATGATTTCCATTGAGGAGATGGGTCTCACACATATGCTCTATGTGCCCGAGTTTCGGGCCAACATGGGGTTGCTGACTGCGTTGGCCGAGAGATGGCACTCGGAGACGTGCACGTTTCACCTACCGATGGGTGAGATGACAGTGACATTAGAGGATGTATACAGGATTCTGCATGTTCCTATTGATGGAGAGCTGATTCCTTACGACCGTGACGGTGACAGGGAGGCATTGAGATGAGTTTTCCAGGATCCCGGGTTGGAGATGTGAACAGGTCATGTAGCCTGGGATACCATGACTGCCACAGGTTTAGCATTGCCGGCAGTTATTGGGGGAGTCATCAGTGGGTATTTGTGTCCAGACAGGGCCACACGAGGATTGGCAGTGGGCTGGGGAGGGGCATTGGAGACGCTGATGGCAGAGCACACTAGGTATGCATGGGGGCCATGTGTCTTGGCACATTTGTATTATGAGCTGCATCAGTTTGTGTACCACGGATCAGTGGGTTTGGGCTGCGGCGTGACTCTCTTGCAGGTGTGGGCATATGAGCACCTTCCCATCACACGGCCCATTCATTTCAGAGGCAGAGGACAAGGACAGAGTTTCGTGCACCTGTATGACATGATCACATCCCAGCCTCGGATTGGGAGATTGGAGCATTGGAGGCGAGTCATTGATGATATAGACATGGTCATCTGGAGGCCATACCTGGGGTGCGAGGAGTGGGAGGACGACGCACTGGAGCTACCCTATGTTTTTAGGAGCAGGTATCTGATTGGGTGGACGCCCTATATTCTGGAGAGACAGCTTGTTGATAGGGTGTGCAGGCAGTTTGGGCGGATCCAGCGGATGCCACGGGGCTCGGGCATGTATGCCCGTACGGTCAGAGATCAGGTGCAGTTTGGCCCACTGCTATCATATGATCAGGCGGTGACGCAGCTAGCGGAGATGATGCCGATGCCATGGGACATGTGGCCAGAGGTAGATGATGCAGGGATGGACGCAGAGTACTCTGCGTATTGGGCAGAGCATCCATTTCCCAGATTGACAGATCCGGCAGAGCCACTGGATGGAAAGGGTGGAGGAGATGATGATGATGGAGGAGGGGATGGAGGTAGGGGCCGGCGGAGGCGGAGGGGAGTGGTGGGAGAGAGGCGGGTAGCACCTCAGAGGGAGGGAGGACAGGAGAGAGCAGCTCCGGTGGTGAGAGGACGGGGTGGACTGCCCCTATAGGTGCCAGCAGCACAGGGTCCTAGACAGGGACCGAGACAGATACAGGCAGAGGGACAGAGACAGGTGCAGCCACAGGTACCTATACAGGCATAGGGACAGGTGCAGGCAGAGGTTGAGGGACAGGCACCTGTAGGGGAGGAGCCATAGGCGGAGGCGGAGAGCGGAGACTCTGAGGAGGATGAGGTGTTGAGGCTGCGGGAGATCTGCCAGGGCCAGGCAGATGAGATTGAGGATTTGGGAGAGGAACCACCTCAGGATCAGGGTCCGAGACACAGAGCGGGAGAGGGATCAGGCCATCCAGAGATACACAGAGGCCGAGACAGCTCTAAGAGCAGGTAGGCGGGCAGCGGAGGATGCAGGGGCAGGCTACGCATATGTTCTGCGAGCCGGAGAGGAGATCGCCTACTGGAGGGATCTATACTATGCAGTCGTGCCAGCAGATCAGCGGGCTAGGAGCTTCCATAGATCGTCGCGCACAGCGACGGCTACGGGAGGGAGTCGCAGGAGACAGGCATCCAGCGGTGGGGTCATGGGGCCTCCACCACCACCAGAGAGACAGGGGGATCCTGGGGCGGGTCCTTCTATAGCTCAGACTCCGTCGAGGCGAGGCGGCTCCGAGGGAGGGAGTTCCTCATAGCTATAGTGGGCTCCCATTGTATCAGTATATGTATCATTGTTGTATTGTAGACACCTACGGGTGATTCTTTTGTAGCCATATGATTCTTTTGACATCATTGTATCATGACACTTTTTGATTATATATGAGAGATAATCCATTTTTGCAGCAGCTATATGCATGTGTACCTTATGTAATGAGATGTTCTTATGTGATACATGTTTTATGATATGGATGCTTATATGATGCAATGCAATATATTTTTGTTCTTTTATGTTGTATATGTGATGCATGATGCAAATGTGAATGTATGTAATGCAAATGAATATGATAATGCAAGTGATGCAGGATGTGATGCAATTGTGATATCTATATGTATGTATGAAATGCTTATATGTGGTGATGTAGGTGTAACTATATGAAATGCAAATGTTTTTGGTGTGTCATTATACTCAGTCATGTGATAGCGGGCTACGCGGACTCGAGAAGGACAATGGAAGTCAATCAAGAAAGGGGGATGGAAGACAGAAGATATGAACGTGAAAGAGCTTCTTGTGCGTTATCATCATTGAGCTTTATTATGGCAGAATAGGTTATGACAATTGAGGCATTTGTTCGGCTCAGAAAGTCATTGTACCTGTTTGCATGGAGATAAGACAGTCACAAACAAGGAATGCCCCAGTTCATACTAGACTCACAGTATCCTCATATCCTTGGACAAGTCATAGCATTACTAAAAGACAATCCACAGACAGCAAATGCAAATAGGTGACGATACCCTATCCTCGCCTTTCTAGTCAAAGACATCCTGGAGATAGAATCTCTAGTCAAAGACATCCTGGAAAAGCTAAAAGACATGTCACCAAAAAGATAAAATCAAAAGAAAACCAAGACTCGACACCAACATCCACTGTAGTCCTCAAGTTTAGTGTCTCTTGTCACTTGTATAAGTCAAATTTTGATTGTGGTCACAATGTTTACTTTCACAAAAAGGATAGATAGCACTGAACCATATGTTGTTTGAGTCTGTTGAAAGATTTGATTTTGTTGAAGCCCATTGTTGCTGCTGTGTCTCCTTTGAAACTGACTGAATCCATGAAACTGATACTTTATTGTGGAGAAGATGGAACTTTATTGCGGATCTGTGATGCAAATGCTGCTTTATTGCGGATTGTGTGTGGATAGACTTGAAGGAAGCTGGCAAAAACTATACTCTTTGAAACATGTGATGCTCTTAGTTCCACACCCATCACTAGACGTAGGAATTGCCTTAGTCACAGATAGGAGCCGATTTATTATGGATGGAAAGGGAGTGAAAAGGGAGGGTTATGGATGGCTAACCAATCTTAGGTAGATCAATAACAAGCCATGATGGGAATGGGTAAGTTTATTGTGAGTGAATAGGTTGTGAGTGTGTGCAAAGTGAAAGGATGAAAGAGAATCCTGAAGGAGAGAGGAGCAAAGTCCCTACGCATGGCGCTGGTGACCCAGTTTTCACCATGGTACTTGCCCAGGGCGCCACCGAAGTGGTTTTCACCGTTGGACGAAATTATTTCTCTTTACTTTTTTCGATTTTTCAATTTTTTTGTGTCACAAGGCGCCTGTTTGCCAGGTTTTCACCAAGTAACGATTTTTTTGTTTTATAATTTTTTTGTATTTTTGAACTTTTTTGATTTTTTGTATTTTTGCATTAAGATATTCAAAAGAGCTTATGTGTAGAACCTGCGAAGGTGCATGCTATTGATAGGATCCTCCAAGGATTCACCTTCTGTAGTTGAGAGCTGATATGCCCCAGATCCATATGCTGCTGTGATGATGTAAGGACCAAGCCAATTTGGTTCGAACTTGCCCTTCTTATCTCTGTCTTGCTGATTTTTGGGGTTCTCTCTGAGGACTAAGTCACCTACCTCAAATGTGCGAGGCTTGACCTTGTGATTGTAACTGTGACTCATTCGTTGTTGGTAAGCCTTGAGATGATTAAAAGCAGTGTGTCGTCGTTCCTCCAGCAGTTCTAGTTCTTGTAAGCGGGAGACCCTATAGTCTTCATCGTTGATTATGTTTCTCAAGGAGACCCGTAAAGAAGGTAGCTCGACCTCAATGGGCAAGATGGCTTCAGCGCCGTAGACAAGTGAGTAGGGTGTAGCTCCTGTAGGTGTGCGGACACTGGTACGATAGGCCCAAAGTGCGGGATTGAGTTGGACATGCCAGTTACGGCCAGCGTCGTCGACTGTCTTTTTAAGGATTTTGAGAATTGTTTTGTTAGACGCCTCAGCTTGGCCATTACCTTGGGGGTAGTATGGTGTGGAGAAACGGTGAGAGATATGGAAGCGCTCACAGAGTTCACGAACATCCTGGTTCTTGAAAGGACGCCCGTTATCGGTGATAATGGAAGTAGGAATCCCGTATCGGCAAATGATGTAGTTCAAGATGAAGGTAGCAATTTGTTTCCCAGTAACTTGTGTGAGAGGCACGACTTCAATCCACTTTGTGAAATACTCTGTGGCTGTGATAATGAATTTATGTCCATTGGAAGAAGGAGGGTGAATCTTGCCTATGAGATCGAGTCCCCACTGACAAAAGGGCCAAGGAGATGCAAGTGGCTGTAGTTCTTGTGCTGGTGCATGTATAAGGTCTCCATGAATTTGACACTGCTTACACTTCTTGACAAACTGATATGCATCTTTTTCCATAGTAGGCCAGTAGTATCCAGTCCTGATGAGTTTCTTGGCCAAGGTAGGACCACTAGTATGCGGACCACATATCCCTTCGTGCACTTCTCGTAATGCAATCTGAGCTTCGTCACTCTCTAAACATCTAAGAAGGGTGCCATCTAGACCTCGTCGGTATAGGATATCAACTAGGATAACGTATCGGGAGGATTGGCGAATGAAAGTGCGGCGTTGGTTGTTCGATAGATCGGGAGGTAAGATATTGTCGCGAAGGTATGTGAATATGGAACCATATAACTGGGATTCAGAACCAACAACACATATCATTTCCGTAGGAGTGATCTCATATGACGGAATCAGCAGGTTGTCAACCAGGAACTCATAGCAAGTCTCATTTTGCGGTAGATCAATGAGCGAAGCAATTGTAGCCATGGCATCAGCAGCACGATTTTGTTCTCTTGGTATCTGCTCAAACTCTATCTTTGCAAAGTGCTGTTTCAGATCATCTACCAGTTGTTTGTAAGGCATTAGCTTTTCATCTTTTGTTTGATAATCATCAGTTGCTTGACGGATGACAAGTTGAGAATCCCCAAAAACACGAAGTTCTTGGATCTTCCACTGAACTGCAATTCTTAGCCCAGTTGTTAATGCCTCGTATTCCGCTATATTGTTGGTGTAAGGAAATGATAAGCGGTATGACTTTGGTATAGAATCGCCTTGAGGAGTTATAAAGAGTATACCCGCTCCTGCCCCATGCTGTGTGTATGAGCCGTCAAAGTATAGTTGCCATGGCTTTGCAGGTGATATCGTTAGAATGGACTCATCTGGAAATTCTGACTGTAGAGGAACATCATCTATCATGGGAGCATCTGCCAGTTGATCTGCGATGGCTTGTCCTTTTATAGCTTTTCTGTCCACGTATTCAATGTCGAATTCACTCAAAATCATTACCCACTTGGCCAGTCGCCCAGTAAGTGTAGCTTTGTTGAGAAGATATTTTAGTGGATCAATTCTGGCAATCAACTTAGTCTTGTGAGTAAGCATATAATGTCGTAATTTTTGTGAAGCAAAGACCACAGCGAGACATGCATGCTCAATAGGTGTGTAGTTCAGCTCATATCCCACCAATGTGCGACTGATATAGTAGACTGCTTTTTCCTTGCCGTCAGGTATTTGCTGTGCTAGGAGTGCCCCCAGTGCTGTTGGAGTAGCTGATATGTAAAGTAGCAATGGTTGATCTGGAATTGGTGGCATCAAAACTGGCGGGTTCAAAAGATAGTCCTTGAGCACCTGAAAAGCCTGTTGACAGTTCTCATCCCATTTGAACTTGATGTTTTTGTGTAGCAGGTGCTGGAAAGGGTTACACTTATCTGCAAGTTGTGCTATGAATCTTCGTATGGACTGGAGTCTCCCTTGTAAAGACCGAAGTTGACTGATATTCTTGGGTGGCGGCATGTCCAAGATAGCCTTGACTTTTGCTGGATCAGCTTCTATTCCTCTTTTAGACACAATGAATCCTAGGAGCTTCCCGGAGGTTACTCCAAAGACACATTTCTTTGGGTTTAATCTTACCTTGTATTTTTCCAGCCTATCAAAAGCAACTGAAAGTATGTCCAAGTGTGTATTTCTGTCTATTGATTTAACCAAAAGGTCGTCAACATAATCTTCCACCGTTACATGCATGAGATCATGGAAGATAGTAGTCATAGCTCGTTGATATGTGGCACCTGCATTTTTCAGCCCAAAGGGCATGACATTCCAGCAGAAGGTTCCCCATGGACAAGTAAATGATGTTTTATGTTGATCTTCGGGTGCTATCCTGATTTGATTATATCCAGAAAATCCGTCCATTAAGGATAACATCTCATGGCCGGCTGTGAGATCAACAATTAAATCAATGTTTGGTAATGGGAAATCGTCCTTCGGACAAGCCTTGTTGATATCCCTGAAGTCTGTACATATTCGGATGCTGCGATCTGGTTTGCTAACAGGTACTAAGTTGGAAATCCATTCAGGATAATCAATTGGGCGTATGAATCCAACATCCAGTAATTTCTCCAGCTCTGCCTTGACTAATAATGCCACTTGTGGATGCATTTTCCTCAATTTCTGTTTTACTGGTTTTGCCCCCGGTTTGACTGTTAAATGATGCATTACTAAATCGGGGTCTAGTCCAGGCATATCAGCATAAGACCATGCGAAGTTGACTTGTCGTTCCTTAAAGAAGCTTATGAACCTTGCTTTCTCAGCCTCTGTCAATGATTGAGCCAAAAATATGTTATGTGGAACCTCTGTTGTACCAATGTTTGTCTTTATAGTCTCCTCTACCAACATGGATGATTTTTCCTCGTATGATGCTGGGAGAATGTCAAGCCTTCCATCTTCGGGCGCCTCAGAGAGGTTTTCACCTTCAGATACGTCCTTTCTTTTTACTTTTTTAGAGTCAGATAGCGCCACAGTGTGGTTTTCGCCATAAGACCCTTGTTTTGTTTTTATTTTCACATTTTTGCGACTAGAAGGCCCGACACCCTCACCAAAGTATGCCATGTTATTAAGCTCTATGGCGTATCCTGCTTTATGGTCTCCAAGAGGAAGATCATCGCGAATGCCAAGATAATCGACAATAGCTTCGTCATTTTGAAATGTATCAAGCTGTGCTGGTCCATCCTGATCCCAGTCAATGAGTTGGGGGTGAACGAGGGGAAGGTCTTTAGTGTTTTCAGAGTTCGCAAGGCTAATAGTGAAGATGTGGTTATATTCAGGTATGTCAAGATAGTCATCGAGGTCGTCAATGGCACTCTCCTCATCAGTTTCGATCGTGAGTGAGTCCAAATTATCATCACTAGTAGCACCCTCAGGGACAGGTGTCCTCATCCTATGTGATCTTGACCTAGGGCCTTGAAACGAAGCTTGTGCGGGATCCTTATGGGTTGGTTCTTGACCAACTCTGAATTTCTTGTAAAACTCCTCCTCCTTTGTAGGTTCCTCGGGCTCTCTAAATGTCTCGTTGAGCTCATAGTCGCTGGAGGATTTGTCTGAACCCCATTCCCATTCGTTGGAATCTGTAGAATAGTCATCTTCTTGTTGAACTTCAGCCACTTTGACTCGCCATATCTGTTTTGTTCTTTTGTTTTGAATCTTGGGATTTAGAAAACCTAGCCCCTTGGAGCGTTCCCTTCTTGTAGTTAGCTCAGGTTGTAAAGGCTCCATGACACCTTCTTTGCGTAGTCCGAGAGGACTCTTTCCATCATACCCGAATCTTTGCAAAATTTTGAAACCTTTGCCATAGTTCTCACAGGGTATTATAATTTGATCATGTGTATCCTCTTCAGCGTCCTTATATAGCATCTTATATAAATTTTCTTCCTCTAGTTCGCCCCATTTTTGAAAGACGGTAGGATCCCATTTGAGTAGCATGATGGAGATTTGCTTATTAGGATGTGGCCTCCCATATTCCTTGGGAGAGGTCATGACTTGTCGTAAGAACATTGTTTGATTCAGAGTGTATTCTCCCATGCCTTTGTCTTGAAACTTGGCTCTAAGTTCACCTTGTTTGGATGTCGAGGGCTTTAATGACTCAGGATCAATATATGCTGAAGAAGGAGTAGCCTCACGATTGCTGGGAATGATAGTCTCAGTATGTGATCTCAAGTTATTGCAATATATGAATGGATTTGGATCACCATTGACCGTTACCTCGACTCCATTATGAGGAAACTTAATGCATTGGTGGTATGTTGATGGGACTGCCCTCATTTCATGAATCCACGGACGTCCTAGCAATATGTTATACGTGAGGTCTAGATCCAGGACTTGACAAACCACATCCTTTGTGACTGGCCCTATTCTTAATGGTAAGATGACCGTGCCCTTGGACGAACGCTCTTCATCATCATAAGCCTTAATAGTGATTTGGTTTGTAGAATTTACAGCTTTGTCAGAATATCCCAATTGTCTGATGGTGCTCAATGTACAAATATTGAGACCTGCTCCTCCATCTATCAGGACTCGTTTTATTCGGTGTTTATGTATGAAGGCTTCAATATGTAGAGGTGCATTATGAGGCTGACTTATGGAGGCGTCATCGGCTTCTGTGAATGTGAGGGAGTGTGGAACAGATAGGTATCCCACCATGGCTTGAAACTGGTCCACGTTCAGATCAGTAGGGACAACAGTATCTCTCAAGGTTTTATCAAGGACAGCTTTATGTGCTGGAGATATACGTAGAAGCTCAAGAATAGATATGAGTGCGGGTGTTTTCCCTAGTTGTTCTACAAGATCGTACTCAGGCTTGGTAGATGAAGAATTGGTATTCTTAGTAGAGCATCCTGGCAATGTGATCTTACCTCAACGGGTTGTAACATGACATTCAGAGGTAGCTGTAGACGAAGATCCCACACCTTTTAGGACAATTTTGGGTCTTTGAGAAGAATTCTCAGGATTTTTATTTTTGATAGTAATGGTAGAAATATGATTGTCCATTGAGATGTGATTAATAGTGGAATCATAATTGTAAGATGCTCTAGTGTAATTGGCTTGATCATCTGTGACTTTGCCTTTTCCCTTGTCATGTTTTGGGAATGGTTCCTTAAACACCTCATGCTCTTGGTTAGATGAATGTCCCTCAATCTCTATATCTCCTCTGTCAATGAGATCTTGTACAATGTTTTTCAATCGATGGCAATTAACTGTCTTGTGACCCTTGCTCTTATGAAACTCACAAAACTCATCATCATTCCACCAATTCGGTTTTACCTTTGGTTCATATGGAGGAAAATCTGGGACTGTGATCACTTTGTTTGCTACAAGCTTTTTGAATACTGATTCAAGTGGTTCTCCCAATGGAGTGTACTTCCTTCGTGGTTTAGCAGCCGTTTGATTGTTCACTTGATTGTTGGTAGAACTTGATCCAGAAAAGACGAACTTTGGTCTCACTGTATTGGCATCAACAACACCATCATTAACCGTGTTCTTGTTCTTGTTCCAAAATTTTGGTTTGTCCTTTCCTTTGAAGTCCTCTTTGTTTTCTTTGAATAGTTTGATAACTCCTTGTTCAATTAAGACTCTTTCTGTTGCTAGGCCCTTTTCAATGACATCCTTGAATGTAGACAAACAAGCTTTTCTGAGATCATAACCAATAGCCTTGTTAACATTTTGTGTGAACATCTCCACCATTTGTTTCTGTGGAATTTCGCAAGAGCATCTGCTAGCTAAGTTTCTCCATCTCTGTAAAAATGTTGCGAAAGATTCTCCTTCCTTTTGTTTCGTGTTGCACAAGGTAGTAACTGAGACATCTGTTTCAATGTTGTAAGAAAAATGCTGAATGAATGCTTCTGCCAAGTCGCCCCATGACTTAATACCGGGAGGTAATTGAGAAAACCATTCCATCGCTTGATCACCTAAACTCTGTGGGAACAACCTCATCAAGTATGTTTCTTCTGCCGCTACCTCAATGCAAGCTGTGAAGAATTGTCTTATGTGTGCCTTGGGGTCTCCTCTCCCTCTATATTTGTCGAATTTTGGTGTTACAAAATGCGGAGGAAACGGAGGCATTGGAATGCTCTTATCAAAGGGATAAGGGCATATATCTCTCATAGTATATGTGGGTTTTGATGTGCCCATGTCTTCCACTTTCTTTTGTAGATCTCTAATTTGTTGCTCCAAATTATTTTTGGGAGGAGATGGATTTCTTGTAGCATATCCCATGTTTGAAACACCCATTTGAGGAGGAGCTTGTTGCATGTATGGATGATACTGATCGTAAACATGTCCATATGGAGGTCTATATTGTTGCGACATGTATGGAGCACTTGGCATAATTTCTTGCTGAGGGACCCCATATCTGTTTGGTGTATATAAACCATATTCAATAGGCCTTTCATTTTCCATTGTGTTGCCCCCAATTTTGGCATGAGGTCTCCTTGTGTCAAAATTTTGAGGATGTCCTTGTGTATCCATTTGTCTTGGTTGACCCATATCTTGAGCATGTGTTGGAGCATAGGGCCTCCATAATGGTCTTTGAATGTAAGTATCATACATTTGAGCTTGTGTATATGGGATTGCTGGTTTCTGAAGCAAAACTGATGGTGACTCCGGCATCATATTATTTGGTCCTCCACTATTAGGTTGAGTTTGTTGTGAAGGTCTACTTTCCATAAGTTGAGATAAGTCAAAATCATGTGGTATTTTGGTTCCACTTTGTGCCATCATGTTTAGGAAATATTGACGATCTCTCCTCATTATCTCTTCAACCAATCTATTGAATTGAGGATCCATTATAGATTCTTGTATGTCTGCTGATAGTATTGAAGAATTGTCAACTGTGTCATTGTGTGTAGCATTGTTGTTTATAGCGTTTGCGCTTTCCATATTTGGATTGTGTCTATAAACATTCATGTCTGGTAATGTAGTGTGCTCAGGATTGTAGAAGACATCATTGTCATACTCATAAGAACTCATGTTTACGGATTCTTGAGCTTCTTTGACTATTCTCCTAGATTTTTGAAGGCGGGTTTCAACCATGAACTAGATGTTTGGCAATATGTGAGAGATTAGACGAAAAATGAAAAGAGTATGGAAGACCAAGAGTTGTATGGAGCGTAAATGAATCTTGAGTGTACTTGCAATGTCCAAAGTGTAAGACCAAGTATGTAAGTAGTAGAGTAGGTGTGACTTCCAAAGAGAGGATAGTTTCTCTTGATGAGGTAAGCTGACCTTGACTCTAAGTAAGACCAAATGAGACCCAAAGGTAAGAAACCTTGATGAGGGACCACTTAGCAAAGTGTAGTTGTATGTAGTGTGTTGACAAAGTATGATGAGGACAAGCAAGTGACCTTTTGACTCAAGTTTAGACAAGTATGAATGTAAAATGAGATGTGAAGCAATGATGGACTATGTGAGACCCAAGGACAGGCTGAATGCTAGATGAAATCTGAAGAGACAACCTAGGAAGCTCAAGTATGCCGAAACTGATTTCTTTTGTTTGTTTGACTGTTAAAATTTTCAAATCCTAACACAGACGCCTCTGTATACTTCACAGACGCGGTTTTAAGACACAGACGCTACTCTGTGTTAACGCAGACGTGATTCTGAGATTTTCCTGTTGATGTTTGCTGGGGCTGTAACAGTTTTTGCAATTGTGGACACAGACGCGCCTGTATACTTCACAGACGCGATTCCCAGACACAGACGTGTCTCTATTCGACCCAGACGCTGATAAAAACACAGACGCTATTATGTACTTCACAGACGCGTTTATCCGACACAGACGCGGTTTTAACAGACACAGACGCGTTTCTGTAACCTTCGTGCAATCTTTCCTATCTGTGAAGTTGTTTTGTTGTGACCAAATCTGATTGTTCGACTGTTTTTCGTGACAAGAGGACACAGTGTTGATGACTCAATGTTTGCTAGTGTTTAGACTCCAAAATAACTCCAAGAAAGTGTGTTGTTTGATGTAAAAAGTTTTTGCATACACTTGAAGACACAAAAGACACAATGTTTTGCTGTTTTGTTTTTGAGTGTTTGAATGTTTAACATAAGTCAAGCACAATTCTTATGGCTGGCCAAGACAATAGTTGTTGATCCCACATGGGGTTTTACCCCCGAGGCTACGCTATTCAGAGCGGATACTTAGATGCTTGACCTCACTGGCTCCACCCTCGGCACTCACTTCTCGGGTCAGCCAAGCATCAGTCCCCATGAAAACTCCCCATGGCGAACTTTGTATCTCTACTAGGAACCGTATGTGTGTGGGCCGCTACCAGAGGTCCGACCTCCTGCCCCAACAACTAGAAGGATTTGGGCATCTAAAACAAAGAGGTGCTAGTAAGGGCATCCGCTCGTGTGGCCATACATGCGGCACTTTCAGCTCTGTAAATACAGAAGGCTCCCAGCCGGTAGGGGTTATGCCCTACAAATGATCAAATAAATTTGATCAAACGGGTTTATGGGGAGACATAGTGTCGGTATGAACTAATCAGCACACGTTATCCATAGTTTTCACCATGAATACATTTGATTATAGTGGTTCGGATGAGGTGGGTTTTCCTCGCTACCACTTGGGTCGTTCTCTTCTCACTAGTAGTCCTAATGACCACACGGGAAGACAGGCCCTCTAAAGAATAAACAAAAAGAGCCTATTGCTCAAGACACAAAAGACAATGATTCAATTTTAGTGCACCAATTGAAGTGTTTGCTAAGCTATGAAAACAAGGCACACAATAAAAATTACAAAACCCTAGCTAAGGCCCTGCAACAAAATTGTTAGTAGTTTGGATTGTTTCAAATGATAACCCCTTCCTGCAAGCACACAAGTTAGGTAAATTTTAGAAAACCCAAAAAGACTTTGTGAAAAGGGGCCTTCAACAAAAACGTATTTGCCTCCAAAGCAAGCTGCACAAACCAGGTTAGCTAGATCTGCAAAGGTTAGCCGAAAATAAACCAGATCTGAAACCCTAAGTACAAAATCCGAAAACCCGAATCAAAAAAAAAAAAAAAAACTTGAAAAAATTTGCAAAACAGAATGCACAGACGCTGTTATACCAGACACAGACGCGTCTGTCCGACACAGACGCGTTTCTGTGATTCACAAACGCGATCACAGAACACAGACGCTTCTTCCGGCTACAGACGCGATAATATGATGCACAGACGCGATTAGGAATCACAGACGCGACTTTAGGAAACCTGCAAAAATAAAAAATGACAGAAACACAGACGCGATCCAAGATATCGCAGACGCCTCTGAAATACAAAAACGCGATCCGAATAGTCGCAGACGCGGAAAAAACCTAAAATGTCGTCGAAATCATCCAATCTGCAACTTCAAAAATGCAGAATCTGCAACAAAAATGTTAAATGCAAAGGGACACGAGTCCCACCGGGCGTGCCAAAATGTTTATGGTGAAAATGGATAACAATAATAACAATATTGAAAGACTAAAATGGATTCAACCACCAAACCCTAGCCTAACAATGAACAAAGATCCACCATAACATATGAAGATAACCTAAGACAATGCAAATAACTCAAAATCATAAAGATTATACCATCACATGTCCAATAGGGTTTTGATCTCCATTCTTCCTATCTCCATTGATCTTGCTTGATATGCTTGCTCTCAGATTTTTGTATGCACAAGAGCTCAACAAAGAACGGAATGTGGTTGCAAGTGGAATTGTAGTGTAGTCAATTGATCAAGTAGTTAGGCATATCTCATTAGCCATTAGGGTTTGACAATGAAGAAAGCATCTTCTTAAATAGAAGACACAATATGAAATGGAGGGTTAAGATTGAGAGGTGTAAAAAGAGAGGTCGGCTAGGATTAGAGGGTGGGTAAAAGAAATACCAAAATAATGAAAGAGGTAGGTAGTGTAGGAATTAAGAGATGAATGACATGTGTCATGTGTAGAAAAAGATAATGAATTAATTAAATAAATAAAGATTTATTTAATTAATAGAAGAAGTAGGACAATTAAATAAATAAGATATTTATTTAATTTAGGAAAGGGATAATTTAAATAAATAAATGTATTTATTTAAATGAGAAATAAGGCTAGAAGAGGATAAATGAATTAATTAAATAAATAAAAATTTATTTAATTAATAGAAGAATTAGGCTTAGATAATTAAATAAATAAAATATTTATTTAATTAGACATGACAATTTTGAGTGTCTACAGTACAAATCAATTGTAGCCTTCATCACTTTCACCTCCCTAAAGGATGATTCCCCCATTAAAAGAGTATCATCTACAAACTATAGATGAGAAATAGGACCCAAACCCTGAGCCACTTTAATTTCTCTCCAAACTCCATCCCTTTTCTTTTTCAAAATCAATCTCCCTAGCACCTCAGCCATAATGATGAAAAGAAATGGGGATAGAGGGTCTCCCTGTCTAATCCCTTTATCTGATTCAAACAAGCCTTGAGGACTTCCATTAACCAGAATAGAGAATCTTGGGCAATTGATGCAACATTCAACCCAAGCAACCCACTCTCTACAAAAACCAAAAGAAGAAAGCACCTTCAATAAAAAAAACTATGATTTACCTCATCATAAGCTTTCCTAATGTCCAATTTGACCATCATTCGATCTGTTTGAGCACAACAAATCGAATGGATTGTTTCATGGGCCACAATGATCCCTTCCACAATAGACCTATGTGGAAAGAAGTCACTCTGCTCCTCATAAATAATTGAGTTCAAAACTTTTTTTAGTCTATTTTCCATCACCTTTGCTATTATCTTATACACCGTATTACGCAAGGAAATTGGTTTGAAATCTTCAAAGGTGCAAATTTCCTCCTTTTTCAGAATCAGAGCAATGAAAGTATTATTTAGGTCCCTCAACATAAAGCTACAACTGCGTGTGATGCTCTGCAAAAAGGATTGTTAGGATATTGTTAAGGCAAACACAAACACACAAGCAACGAACCAAGTGTTAGTGTTAGAAATCACAAATCAAATATTATCCCAAGCAAGCATATCAAGAGAGATGCAAAACACAAAATAGAAAGCTTAAAAAATCTAAGAAATGCAATAAGACATCTCCAAACGCCCTCCACCATGTTTTTAGCTACTCCTCCCTTGTTGCTCTCCTCTCCAAGTTCCCAAATGAGTGTAGCTCTCAGTAGCTTTTTGCACTATTCTGGATATCTTATGGAGGTTCAAGATTGTAGAATGAAAGCTTATGAGAATGCAAATGTGAACAAACTAAAATGAGATATTATCTAATTATCTAATGTCAATTTTAGCCAAAAAGAGAAATGTAGATTATTATGCTAAATGCTCTCTAAATTTCACTATAAATTAGATGCATACAAGATTTCAGGATTATCGATGTGCTTGAGAATGCTTGAGGCTTGAGGATTTGAAAATAAGGAAATGAGCTCTATTTATAGGTAAAATGGAGCAATGGAGGGTTGAGATTGAGTAATCTCATCAAGGGTCAAGATTGAGGGGTTTATGATCCATGTGAGGACTTTCAATCCAATCCCAGGATGACAAATGTCAACAAGAGATGGGTTGAGAGGGGAGGGAATAAGCATTAAATGCTTGACATGACTTGAAGGTTAACTTGGGAGGTAAGGTTAATGTTGAGTTGAATGAATAAAGCCATTATCCAATAAATAATGTCTTTATCCAATGGATAAACTCTTGTGCAAGAGTTAGTGAGGATAACCATGGTCAAAGCAATAAATGCTTGAAGAGACCCATGAGTCAAATAAGGGTTGAGTTAGAGGTAAAGTCTCTAACCATGTGGGTGAGTTGAGTTAACCATAAATGGTTATGTAAGAGCCATTAATGGTCATGTAAGAGCCATCAGTGGTTTGAAAGACTTTAGGGGTTAGCTTGTTGAACACATAAAACATTAAATGCTTTTCAAAGACTTTGAAGGCTTTGAGAAGAGACTTCAAGTTGCTTAGAAATGTGACAATATTTAGGAGATGGACTAGGCTAATTAGGAATGATTAGAAAGTGGTTAGAAGGATCTAGAAGGGGATTTAGGATTGCAAGTGGGTTTGGTGGATGAGGGAAAATAGGATTTTAATTAAAATAAAATTAATTTATTTCAATTGTGGTTGCAATTTGCATTTGTAGGAGAATGCAAGTGGGTTGGGGGGGGGGGTAGTTTAGTGATTTAAATAAATATTTTATTATTTGTTTAATAGATGAAAGGGGGTTAAATTAAATAAATATGATTTATTCATTTAATTGATTTAGAGGTGTGGTTTAATGAATTAATTGAAAATAAATTGAATAATTTATTTAATTAATAGGAGAATGGTTGAGGATGAATTAATTAAATATTAATTTAATTAATTGATTATTGAAGGTTTATTAATCAAATAAATAGTAAATATTCATTTAATTAAATGGACATATTTATGTGACTACAACATGATTCTTCAACTACTTCCTTGATCTCATCAGTAAAGATATCCCATAGCTTCTGAAAAAAGATAGCCGAAAAGCTATCCAGACCAAGATCTTTCTATCCTCCCATTGAAAAAAGAGAAATTCTCACCTCTTCCATCAAAACCGATTCCATCAACATCTTGTTCTACATTTATGACACATAGTTAGGAATGACCCCCAATACTTCATCTTCCACACTTACATCATGTCTCGATTCCGTGAGCAGCCTAGAAAAATATCTCATTGCTTCATTATTGATGTCCTTGAGATCATCCAATAGCCGTCCTTCCTAATTAGAGATTGAGGAAAAAAATTATATGATCTTTGAGCCTTGACAGAGTTGTGAATTTTTTTTGTATTCCGATCACCCTCTTTAAGCCGAGTTTCTCTCGATTTCTACCTCCAATAAGTCTCTTCCCTTGCCAAAATTTCAGAGTAGTCTTTATTGAGCTAGTGTTCCGTGTTAGATAGGATTGAAAAAGAGCATTTCTCCTTGATGGAAGAGATTGCAATTATTTAGGCAAAAAGAGATCAATAGGAACACCAGGGCTTCTTTCGGATGGACGAAATAAGCTATGGTTCACAGTTATGATTTCTCCATTATGAGAAAATTTAAGACACTTGTGGGTTGGAGAAGCAATAGCCTTCATCGAAGATAGCCAAGGATAGCCCAACTTCACACGAAATTGCTCAGAGGAAGGTATGATAATAAAGTCAACATCTATGGATTTAGCATGGACTTCAACAGGAAGGGTGATAGAACCAATGGTAGGACAAGAGAAGCCATCAAATAACTTCACAACTACATTAGAAGCATCATATAATGGTTTATGCAATCGTAAAGTGAAAAAATACTCTTCAGTTATGACATTAACCATGCAAGAGGGATCAATCAGGGCACCACGACAAGGGATATCCTTAACCTTTGCAACTATGTATAAAGGGCCATCAGGTACTCTAATGGTCTCACTAGGGTCAAATGTAATACAAGGATCCTTAGGCAAATCTTGTGTTTCTACCATGTTAACCAAGTTTGGAGCCATACAAATGAGTGTTTCAGAAGAGAGAGAACTAGGCGCAATCTCAATAACATTAGAGGTATGAGATGACAAGGGATTAGTGAAAATATTAAGATTTTGATTAGGAGGAGCAACTGATTTATTCCCTTTATCATTCACACCTGCCACAGATATAGTAATATTATCAATCAAGTCTTGAATCTTATGTTTCAATGTAAAACATTTCTCAGTACCATGACTGGGTTGACGATGAAATTGGCAAAAGGAATTGTTTTCAAAACGAGGAGATGCAAGTTTGGAAGGATCAAATTTTTTGTATAGGAGGAAGTTTGATAACATTTCTATGTAATAACTGAGACATAATACTATGCAAAGATACATTCAAAGGAGTAAACTGTCTTTCTCTTTGGAAAATATTATAAATAGGAGGCACACCTATTGTAGCATTCACATGGTTGTCGTTGATTGTATCATTGAACTTGATGAAGATTTTTGTTGGTTTGAACTTCACAAACGGTTGTTGAACACTCTCCCCCTTATCACTTGGAGCCATAGGAGTGGTTTTCTCCATTTGACTCAACACCTCGTTTACAATGCATTAAATCAGTCAAAGTGATTTTAGGACCAATGTTGTTTTGAAATTGTTGGATGAAAGCATTTGATAGTTGTTGAAATGAAGTGATAGAATAAGGCAGAGAGCAATACCATTGTAAGGCCTTATCTCTTAGTGTTCTTGTAAACATTTTCGCAAGCAATCATTGATCATAAGCAAAATCAATACACAAGGTTTGAAATGTTTTGACATGCATAAGAGGATCACATTTTCCATTATAGAGTTCCAAATTGAGGGATCTCAACATGTTTAGGTAGCACGACTTTAACAATATCAAGAGAAAGTGGGCTCGCAACATCAAAGGTGGGCACACTAAACTTGGATTGACTCATGGAAACAATTTGTTGTTGTAAGGAAGACACAATTTGGGCAAGATTGTTGATTGTCATTTCGGTGGAAGAATTGATGTTAGACATAGGTGATTGAGAAGGTGGTGTTATGTTGTTGAAAGAAGGCATGGACTGAGAATAAGGTGGTGGGACACTATGATAAGTAGGCATTGGTGATGATTGGGTAGGAAAAGGGACACTTAAAGGAGGAATAAATTGTTGAAGGAATTGCCCCCTTGTGTCACACTGATTTGTTGAGGAATAGTAGGAAAACCTGTAGAAGACATAGGTAATGATGGATGATTAAATGAAGAAGAGGGATTGCCACCATGACCTATGGTTGTAGGAATGACATTTTGAGTTGAAGTAGCCAAGATGTTAGATGTAAAAGTAGGAATACTAGTCATAGGATTGGTCAAAGGAATAGAGGAATTGACTTGTGTTGAAGGTTGTGAGTAACCTAGGGTTTTGGCACAACTCTTGATAGGCATGCCATTAGAATCAACAATATGTGCAATGCCACGCAATATATCACTTCCATTCTTATCACTTTGAAGCGTGCGCTTAAGACCTTCAATTAATGGAAGAGCTTTAGTATTAGGGTATTCTCGGGACATCTATTGTTGAAAGCTATCAAATTGATTGTCCAATGTGGAAAGTTGATTTAAAGAAACCCTAGTTAAAGCCCTCTTCTTCATCATGAGATCCATCAGTGGGCACATGATTATGATGGGAATAATTAGCATGATCCTCGTTAAAGAAGTCACCCAAATTAGGCTCCATCTCCTCGGTAATTAAACCATGGGAAGCCTTAATTCTAATGCTTCATCTAACGAGGATATAATAGGTAGGACTAATAGTGGTAAAACTCATGCACTAGAAGGAAAATTTGAATTTTGAATTGTGGAACAAATCTTACAAAATTGAGTAATACAAAATGTAAGGAAATAATGATTACACAATTTGAACTTTGTTGGAAGAAGAGGATGACATAATTTCCAAAAATAAAAGGAAATTGGAATTTTAAAATTAGGGCCAAGGGAATACCACTTATTTTTAAAATTAGAATTTTTAAAACCAGGGCAGACGATAATTAACCTCTTAATTTTAAAAAAATTCTTGAAAGTTGAAATGTTGAATTTTGAAGGTATTTCTGATTCTAGAGGGTTCAAAAATCGATATAATCAGCCAATCTTTCAGATTTAGGCTAATAAATACAGTCATAACAGTCTCCCAAAATTTCAGGAAAAAAGCCGAGGACCGTGCCAAGAATGCACATGGTTCGACCAACTTTTTTCAAAATTTTCAGGGATGGATATTATGATGATTTTAAAGCTAACCCCAAAAAATTGACAAATTTTACGATCTCTAGATGGGCGAAATGAAGGCACAAAGGTGAAAATAGGTCCCTATTAGGGTTTTGGAGAAAAAGAGGAATTGGAGTGCAATTTTGAAAAGGGTCAAACCTAATGGATAGGGACACTTTGGAAAATGTTTAAGAATCTGAATGTAACTGAAATTGATTTGAAATTCACACAAAATCCAATTAATTATAAAAATTAGGGTTTGATGACCAAACCACTTAATTTTGAAATTTTAATTTTGGGAAAAAGGGGGAAATTGAAAATTTTGAATTGTGGGATTGAAGACAAATATGAGAATAATTAGAAATCTTAAAATTAAGTTGAAATCCAATTTTTGCACAAGTTCAATATGATTTTGAAAATTAGGGTTTTAACAAGTAACCTCTTAATCTTGTAAATTTTAATTGCAAATTGAACAAGACAATGAGGAAATTGAATTTGACAAACACAACAATTTTCAGATCTAAGACAAACACAAGCAATTTTTACAAATCACAAGTTTATTTTTAAATTTAAAAATAGGGTTTTTAATGAATTAACCACTGAGTTTGCAGAAAGTTGAAACTTTTAAATGAAAAATATGCAATTTTGTTCAAAGGATAGCATGCAAGACGTCGGGTTCACCAAAATATGATGGTGGAAAAATGAATTGTGATAAGTCAATAGGAAAACTAACCATTTCCCTTAGAGAGAGATGAGAGTTTCACTATTGATTATCCTTCAAGCACTTTTCACCATTACATTAGAGAGATAAAGGGTAATTCACTAGATCCAAATCTCCACACAAAGATGATAGATTGAATTCTAAATGAATTAAGGATGTTATGATGATCCCTTTATTCCCTTTTGTTTGTTTTGAAAAGGAATTGATTGAATTATGTAGTGTAAAAGTGACAAAGAATTGATTATAACTTGAGATTTGAATATTGCATGAAGATGTGCACCTAGATTTGGCAATAAAATGTCGAGATGAAGTCGCCCTGCAAATTTGACGAAAAGTTGTCCGGACTGTGGCGGGAATGTACAGGGTCCTCCGAAAAATCCGCGAAACGAAAAGGGTTTTTTCGCCTCTGCAAATGAAGCCCGAATCCGAAAGTACAGTTGTGCACCTGCAACCTACACATAGGAAAAGAGAGGGAAATGTGTTGGGATTGGGGGTTTGCCTTTAAGTCAAACCCCCCTTTTGAAATTAACCAAGTAATGAAGGAAAGTACTTGCAAGTAGATGTAAATGGAAGACTGAATTGTAAATTACCTCAAGGGAGGTTGTAGTAGAAATGTTGATAGAAATGCTTGTGTGGAATTGAATATTGAAAGGGATCTCCTCTTCAATGGTTGAATCCTTGACTTGAATGCAACACCTAGCCTTGAAGGGAGACTTGAGAATGCTCAATGTTGGAAAAGAATGCTTGAATGCTTGATCACTTATGCAACTTGAATCTCTCCCACTTATTGAGCTTCAACTTATCCAACTTGTGCAAATGAGAGGACGAATGCCTCTTAAATGCATGTTTGAATGATTTGAATTTCGTCACAGGTCGACATCAGGGAGATTTCCAGCTCACTGCACAACCCATGATGCTTGCACTAGAAAGGTCCTACCCCAAAATAGGGCAGGGACAGGGGTGCCACGCCCCTATCCAAGGGGGGCCATGCCCCTGTCCTACTCCTATCTCCAGGGTAGAGTGTGGACTTAGTGATTCAGAGGCCAAGGAAGAAGCAATTTTCACAAGTCGAGCACTCTCTGGTCTCCAATCAGGCTAGAGGATTCGAGTTTGCATGCACGAGGACCCTAATATAGTCGTAAATTTCTAGGGTCACAATTTTATGACTCTACAGAAAATTAAATACTTGTGATGAAAACTACTTGTAGAGGTAGCTATGGATTTTTTTAATTGTTATTGAGAAAATTTAACAAAAATACTAACGTTTTGGTTGTTTATCATGCAACTATAGGTGTTATTCATCTCACTGCAAATCAGGTGTTATTTGTTTCACTCATTTTTGCCTCTTATTGAAATAATATAACAATTTTGATTTTTGTTTGGCTGATTTGGTGATCTCACTATGTATGGGATAACTTTGTTTTTCAGGGTTTAATCTAGTAATATTAGATGGGAAACAATGTAGTGGAGAAGAATGTTGAGGATTATTATTATGTTAAGAATGTGTCCCCTAAATGGAAGCTTTCAACTTTGTTTTTGGTCGAGACCAAATATGAAAGTGAATGTGGCCCCTAAAGGGAAGATTGCAGCTTTGTTTTTGGTCGGTACCGAATATGAAAGTGAAATTTTGTTTAAAAATATTATATAATTTATATTGTATTAACATATAGATTGTATTGATCATGATATAGTTATAAAAAGATTTGATTTTATGACTAACTAATTTTAGTATTGATAGACTAGTCAATTCTATTATATATATATGCATGTGTCTATAAATGATGATACTTTTTACTATATCAAAATTTTATAACCTACCAACAACTAAAAATTGAAGAATCCAACTTCTTTGATGATGAGAATTAAATAAAAAGGGGAAAATAACTTTCTTTATATTTTATTAAAAATATTTTTAAAATAAACTATAGTATACAAAATTATTATTGATTTTAAGAGATTTAAAATGGTATTCTTCATCATGATTAGTTTTATAAGAAGGTTTGATTTTACATCGACATTGCAATTAATTTTTACATGTATGTCTTTTTGTAAATGACTTTTAATTGACATTATTTCGACTTACATCAAAATTTTAACATTTGATTATGTTCTAATTAGGTAAATCAGGAGAGGGCTCAAACCCTTACATAACAACCAATAGGCAGAAGAGAGGGATATCACAAATAGTGAGACTACCAAAAATTAAGAAAGACAAACACTTTTCAAGGACAAGAAAATTTTGACCGAAGCAACGAATCGGTGAGAGACAACTAAGTCATCTCGAATAGAACATGTGGGTTTTCAAAAGGATCCTAGAACCTAAAACCAAAGACACCTTGGGATAGAAATAATACAACCAATGAATAAGAAGCCCAATAAATAACTAACTAGAACAAAGGGCCTTGAAAGGAACCCCACAAACTTCTAACAATAACACTTTGGATTGAGAAAGAAGTAGCCAAAGGAAGAAACAATAACCAATGGGTTTTGGAAGGCTCCCAAAAACCTTTTACCTGTAGATCCACCCTAACTAGAGGCATTCTTAGATAGGGAAGGGGGGCACAAAGAACCCAAAAGCATCTAGTTTTGCAAGGCACCCAGAGACCTCGTGACAATAGTTTCACTTTGCCCTTCCAAAAAGACAAGACCCCCACTTAGAGTGGGAAGCTTGGCAGACATCACCTCTAAAACCACCTTAATAGATGCAGAAGCCATGAAACCCACCAAATGATCCACTTCAAAAGGAATGGGGAAAAAGGATATCGTATAAACCCACTCTATCACAAGATAAACCTTAATAGGGTCGTTGGCAATGAAGAGCACAATGAAATCCTCAAAATGGTCATCCTCTAAAGAATCTTAAATAAGACTAGTTGCCCAAAATAACACCATAGCGATGTGCTATGCGGGCGGGTTTGTCTGCTAGTAGGCTGTTGGATGGCCTATTCCCTGGCCGAGTGTGGCTTTTGGAGGTCCCTGGGGCAGGCTTGGGTGCAGTGTTTGGGTGTTGGATTTCATTCTCCTTTCGTGGTTTCTTTTTGAGTGGAGGTTGTGTTTGGGGATTACTTTTTGGGTGGTTTGGGTGCAGGTGTTGTGCGGGGTTCTTCCCCACTTTGGATTAGAGATTTGGCTTGCTTGCAAGTTCTAAGCATAGCCACTCAAGCGACCACTGTAGAACCTTCGGGTACTGCAAAGGGTATGGATTTTTCGTGCAGCGTTTGGAACCAAGACGCTTTCACAAGCAATGACAGTTTTTAATAACAACTTATTTTCTCCTGATGTAGGGGGTGATGGGCTTGGACCGCTTGGCAATTCTCGTATTCCAAAAGTTAATGGTTGTCTGGAACGTTCAAAGGAGAGACTGAGGCTAGTCATTCAACCAGAATGGATTGTCGAGGAGGTAACTTATTATTCACAACATTCTTTATTGTGTAAGTTTTAGGGAATGAGGGTTTCGTTGTAATTTTTGGAAATTTGGGCTCAACGAATTTGGGTGCCAGAGGGAGAGATGGATATTATGCTGTTGGCAAATAACTACTTCATGGTTACCTTTAGCTGCATGGCAGATCGTAATAAGGTTTTTGAAGGTGGTCCCTACTTTCATAACCAGAATGGATTGTTTATGAAACCATGGCATGATGGCTTCAACCCCTCATAGGAGCTTCCAAATCGTATGTCGGTTTGGGTTCAGCTCCCCAGATTCCCAGTTGAGTGCTGGCGGAGGACATTTTGCATATGGTGGCCTCACTATTGGGGAAACCGGTTGGGGCTTCTCAACAAACTCGGATAAAAAAAGTAATGAATTTTGCTCGCATATGTGTTGAAATTGATTTAAGTAATCCATTGCCAGATTCCATGGATATTTGTGTTGGGTCTTATTCTTGGGTGCAACAATTAGACTATGAAACCCTTCCTTTTAGATGTCGGTTATGTCATGAATATGGCCATTTACAGAGAATATGTCCAAGATCAAAACCTGGTGAGCATCAACCTTCTGTGCAACCTCGAAATCCATCAAGGTTTGACAAAGGTAAGGCCCCTCAGTTTCGAGGTGTTGAAGGGGCTGATGACTTTGTTCTTATCAAGGCTCGTAACAAGAACATGGGTCAAAAGAGAACCTTGAAGGAGAGATTGGAAGAAGATACCTTCAACGGATTTGAAGCCCTAGATGATCTTATTCAACAAGAAGTTATTCCGGGATTGATGAGTTTGGAACAAAATACTCTGGCAATAGGTCAGGAGGGGGTTATTCCAGATGCTTCTTAGAACCCATAGATTGGTAGTGCATTGCAAATGGAAATGGATTCTCAACATGAGTCATAGGAGAAAGGGAATCCTATTGTGGAAGTGACTATGGATGAGGGGGGTAATCCCCTTTCAATTTTAAAAGTAGGGTCTGATGTGACGAAGAGCAGCAAGACTTCTCTCTAGTTGGGTATTCATCAGAAGGACATCAAAAGGGTCAATTGACAAAGGACCTAAGTCAGGCAGAAAGAAGGATTTGGAGAAGATAAAATTGATGGGGGGAAAATTGGTTGAGTCAAGGTCGGTGTTAAGACTTTGGATTCTCATTTTTTAGAATCTTCCAAAATGATAGTGCTCTCTTGGAACGTTAGGGGCTTGAACAACGACCCTCGACAAAATTTTTTTAGTGATATGGTAAGAAGGCATTCGCCGGATGTTCCTTTTCCTACAAGAGACAAAATTATCAGTGGATGGTATGATTGGACTGCTTCCTAAACTACGGGGGAGAGGAGATTGCCAGTGTATTGGGGCTATTGGTTCGTCGAGGGGGGGGGGGTGTGGGTGGGTGGGGGGTGGACTGTTTATGGAACCCGGCCAAGGTTCGCCCTCTTTGGTGGATGTCATCTAAATATTCCCCGTCAATGATTGTAGCCAGTCCTGAGACAGGGGAATCTATTCTTTTCTCCAATATTTATGCGCCTACAGACTTATAGGGTAAGCATATTTTGTGGTCTCATATCACATATATTCGTAGTGCGACACCCTACCACCCTTGGATTATGGCGGTGATTTTAATACCATCTTGGAGTTGGCTGATAAGAGAGGGGGAGCTATGTGGCTGGAGTAGTCGGCCTTGCCGATGCGTGATGGCATTTCATCTTTACATCTGGTGGACATTAAGCCTAGAAATGGCTAGTTTAGATGGAATAATTAGAGGATTGGGGATGATTGCATTGCAGAGAGGCTTGATCATTTTTTGGTTTCCTACTTCTGGGTTGGTGGTGGTTGGTCTACCTATACTGAGATCTTAGATTGGAGGGAGTCAGATCACTGGTCGATTTAACTCTTTGCCTACTCTGCTTGAATCTCTTGATCTCCCTCTTTCAAGTTTTAGCTTATGTGGTTGCGGGACCCATCTCTATATGACTATGTGGTGGAGTGGTGGAGGAGGGGAAGACCTGCCTTTGGCACTCCGATGTTCACCTTCGCCAAGCAGTTGCAATATGTGAAGTACCAACTTTAACGTTGGAATTGTCAATGTTCTAGCAATATCTTCCAGGCTAAAGCGGTCACCCAAGAAGAGCTGGATGGTATTACTAGACAAATAAGAGAGTTTGGTTTGTTTGAGGCCCTCAATAGAGAGGATGCTAAAGTAGTGAAAAATTTGGAGGAATGTGAGCTATGTGAGGAAATTTACTAGAAGCAAAGGGCAAGGATCGAATGGTTGCAAGAAGGTGATAAAAATACTGCTTTCTTCTTTCAGTCAATGAAAACCAGATGTCATGACAATTTTATCCCTTTTCTTGTCAACGATAGGGGTGATTAGGTGGCTTCGCTGCTAGAGATGGCTTGAGAGATGGTTCAGTACTTTGCTTCCCTGTTTAGGGAAGATTCTCAAGGGGGTTCAATGGAGGATGCCCAAGTCCTCTCTTGCATACTTTCTTTGGTTACTAGGGAGATGAATGAGCATGTTATGGGTCCTATCTCTCTAGAGGAATTGGAGAGAGTTGTTTTTCAAATGAAGAAAGGGAAAGGCTCGGGCCCTGATGGCTTCCCCATTGAATTTTTCCAGGAATTCTGGGATATAATCAAGATGGACTTAATGGAGGTGGTTCGGGAGTCCCAAAGGAACAAATAGATTCTCCATGCGTTGAACTCCACTTTCCTTGTGCTTATTCCCAAGTGCAAAGGTGTTGATCGGTTAAGTTAGCTTCATCCTATTTCTCTATGCAATATCGTTTACAAAATCATCTCTAAGAAGATAGCTGAGAGGTTGAAAAAATGACCGAAGTATCTAATTTCAGAAGAGTAGAGTGGTTTTGTGGAGGTACAAATTATTGATGGGGTGGTCATTGCTACATAAACTATTCATTATATGGCAACTTCCAAGGAAAAAGCCATGTTTATCAAGCTGGATATGGTAAAGGCTTATGATAGAGTGTGATGGTCCTTTATCAGGAAAGTTCTTGGAGCCTTTGGTTTTGATGAGGAGTGGATCCTTTGGGTTTTGAGTTGTGTGACTTCAACCTCTTTCTCTGTTTTGATTAATGGTGAGCCCACTGAGCTCTTTAGTGCCTCTGGGGGTCTGAGGCAAGGGGACCCCCTTTCCCCTTACCTCTTCATTTTTCTTGTTGAAGGACTAGGAATACTGACGATGAAGAGCATGGAGAGAGGTCTTATCCATGGATGGAGATGGGGAGATGGTGTGGCTCCGCAGTCACACCTCAAGTTTGTGGACAACACTGCTCTGATGGATTGGCTAAGATAAGAGAAGCTATGAATATGCGCAAGGTTTTGGATATCTATCTTGCAGCATCTGGTTAGTTAATTAATGAGGATAAATCTTCCATCTTCTTTTTCAACACACTTGGCCCTATTCAGTTGACGATTGCACAGATTCTGAAGTTCCAAATTGGTTTGCTTCCCATGAAATACCTGGGTATTCCTATCTCTGTGGGGAATCTCCCTCGAGACTCTTGGCAGTACATCATCGATAAGTTTTGCCAGAAGGTGAATCTATGGATTCACATGTGGTTGTCTTTTACTGGGTGAATTCAGTTACTCAAGTCGGTGGTTCAGGCTCTCCCCACTTATAGATGTCTGATCCAGGTGGCTCCTACGGGCTTTGTTAAGGATTTAGATGCTTTGGCAAGGAAATTCTTGTAGGCTGGTAATTTGTTGGGCTCAAAGTGGAGACTTGTTAAATGGGAAACATTGTGTAGTCCGAAGCAACTGGGGGGATTTGGTTTAAGGTAGGCTACTCTATCTGGGCAGGCATTGGCTGCAAATCTATACTGGAGATGGTGTGTGGAACAGGACCAATTTTGGCCCAAGATTCTTGCACATAAGTATCTTCCAAGGGTACCGAAGGAAGACATCCCTAGATACCCTGTGGCTGGGAAGGGGTCCGTGATATGGAATACGCTTAAGAAGGGAGTTGCTCTAGTTAAGGAAGGCCTATTCTAGATTTGGAAAAAGGGGGAGGAGGCTCTTTTCTTATCTGATTCTTGGGATGGCTTTCCTCCCATTATCTCATAGTACCCCAATTTGACAAATTTATGTTGACATTTCCAGGAGGCTAGTTGGTCTAGAGTTAGTGATTTCAAGTCTTATTATCAAGATAGGCTGTTGGAGATGGAAAAGTGGAAGGATCCTAGAGACTGGCCTGTAGTTGGTTTGCAGGAGGAATGCGATGAGCTATATGGTATTTTAATTAGTAGGAATTGTAACTCCCTCAAGGAGAAAGATACTCTAGCTTGGATCCCAAATCCTAAGGGCACTTTTACGGTTGCTAGTGGGTACCAGAAAAGTCTATCTCAACGATTGATCGAGGATGAGGTTCAGTGGTGGAAATATGTCTGGAATAAGTTTTCTTGGGCTAAGTGCAATTGATTTATGTGGACGCTTGCCTTGAACAGATGTTTAACCTAGGATAATATTCAGAAGCATGGTTTTCAAGGTCCTTCTAAGTGTGTTCTATGTGGTACTAGTGAGGAGGAATCTCCACATTTGTTTTTCAGGTGCCATTTCTCTTCTCAGCTTTGGCATTCATGGTGGAGTGTATGGAAACATCCTTGTGTCCATGTCTCATCCCTAGTGGACTTTTTGGAGCAGATGGGGTAAGCCTCCTACCTTGGTTCCTTTCCTTAAGATTGTATGGAGTATTGGACCTACTTTCATTTTGTGGCAAATTTGGCTAGAGAGAAATAGAAGAATTTTTCGGGGAGAAAGCCTTGTTGTCTCCCAAGTTTGGTACATAATTATGGGCATGATTCAAGAGATAGTGGAAGCAAAGTGTGAGGTGATGTTTCCTTTGAATAGAGAGGATGTTGATATTGTGGAAAGATTGGGCCTTAAGGGTTTGTCTCCATCTTTTGCGTGTGTTAAAAGAGGTAGAAGGGCTAAGAAGAAGGTTCAAAGGGAGGGTAAATGGATGCCTCCCCCTGAAGATATTTTGAAGATCAATACTGATGGTTCATCGCGAGGTAATCCTAGTCCTGCAGGGTTGGTGGAGTAGGAAGAGATTGGACGGGTAAGGCTATGTTCTTCTTTTCTATTTATCAAGGACATAATGCTAATAATTTTATGGAGGGTCTTGCTATTCTTCATTCCCTTGTACAGGCTTTTGCCCCGGGGTGGCATAAGGTTATCTATGAATCGGATTCCCAGATTATTTTCAATATGCTAATTGTTAAGAAGGTGATTGGTGTGAATCGACAGCTTGCTTTGGTTGTTCAACATATATTGCAGATTAGTTTGAGGATGGAACTTGTGATATTTGTCCACATTCCACGTCAGTGGAATAAGGACGTTGACTGCCTGGCTAAGTGGGCCTCTAAGAAGGATGGTAACTGGAAGGTGGAGGGGTGGGGGAACCTTTCTCCTGACTTTCACTAGGAGTTTGAGAGGATCTTGGTGGAGGAGATGAATGGTTATGGGGCTGGGTAATGATGAGCTTTGCTTTTGGAGCCTAGGGCTTTGGATTGTATTTGTAATGTTATTGTTGGAGAATTAATAAAGTTTTTACCCCTTGATTAAAAAAAACAACACCATAGCAAGAGCCCTCAAGAAGCAAACTCTAGATAAGGGGCAGAAAAAAGCTTCGTAGCACCACTCACCCCAACAAGAAGAGGGAGGGACTTAGAGACCACCCCAAAAAAGAAAGGAGCCCAGGCTCTGCTAACCAAACGCTGGGGGGTACCAAACCACACTCTAGCCTTCAATAAAATGAGCAACACACCACCATGCATAACATACCCAGAATCGTATGGGAACCAAGGAAGGAATGAGAGCCCTCAACTTGGAGCCAAGTGGAGCACCCACAACACTCCCAACGTAAAAAAAGACTATGGATTTTAAATCCCCCATACCACCAAAGAGCGTAGAGGATGTAGAGACCCCTGAAAAGCCCTCTTCAAGTCTTCGTCTAAGAACCATGCTAGGAGCACAAACATGAGCATAGTTGTTAAGAAACTCGTCACGGACAACTCGACTGCCACAACAATGAAAGGGTTAGGAGATATATCACCAAGAGTGGTTAAAAGCAGGGGAAAAACAAGAAAAATCCTATCACAAACACCCAAACAAGCCACAACCAACTCAACGCCCCAAAACACTCTGTCTATGCCCTTACTAGAGAACTCACTATTTGATCTACCAGTCTAAGAGCAAGATCTACCTATGGTAGAAATAGAGGACACAAAAAAGGCCAAAAACAATGCCTTCCACTAGGGAGACATGACAAAAAGTTGTAGAATTCTTCGAGAATAAGGCACCTCGAAGCTCCAATCATGAATTGCAAGCATTGCATCCCCATCATCGTCCTCGTCTACATCCTCCTCTGTAACCCCTTCACTGTTTGAAACCCTACCTCTACTCTCCTTCTCGCTCATCGCTTCTCATAACGTTTGATTAAGTTTGTAAATGAATTTTAATCTATTTAAATTTGAATCTCATGAGAATTATAACATGAAAACAACTTAAATTGTACAACAAAACTTTTATTAATGTGACCACTAAATGAAAATGTGAAAAGTTTTTTCTTTGTACTTTACTAGAAAATTTTATCTAAGAATTCCTAATGTGCAAATTTCTTATTGACTATTTAAATTCTAAACATTTATTGTTTAAATAAATTATTCTATAAATAATATTAAATAAAAAAATTCTTACAATGTAATTTTAAAAAATTATTAAACTTTCATTTTCAAACTATTTTTCTATTAAAATATTGTTTGCATGGGTTTTTGGGGATGATTTTTTAACTTCTTTTATTATTATTGTGATTTAAAACACATTTTTGTAAAAAATAGTAATTAGACATTGTCTCCTAACCATTGAAATTCCAACTTAAATTTAGGTTGCATCCACATTTTGTTATTTCCTTGATGGCCTATTTTTATTTTCATTTTGGTTTGAAGCTTTTTGAAAGGTTAATATTTGATACAAAATTTTCTCTCAATGTAAAAAAATTAATGATTCAAATACATATCTTTTTTTATAAGCATGTTGCATTAATGATGAAAGAAGTGTGAATTTTTTCTACATTAATCCCTATCTAAATAAAATAGATATCTCTATATATTTTACCTAAAATTTTTAAAATATAGATATAATGCTATAAAACATTTGGCCGCACGACTAACACGCTGTCGTTTTGGGAGCCCAATAGACTCATTCGGTATAACCAGGGATAGTGATTACATAGTCGGGAATCTCGGAAGAAAAATATCATTTACCAACCATGGCGGTCTCCCATTCATTCATCATCGTAATTGCAGGCTTTGTTTTGGTTTCCCTGGTTTCTGTATATGGGGATAGTGTCACACCTATAGATATCTATGCCAGGGAGCTCATGGATGCTGCTAATAATGATATGGAATGGTTGAAGTCAATAAGGAGAAGAATTCACGAGTACCCAGAACTAATGTTTGAGGAATATAACACAAGTGCCCTTATCAGAAGTGAGCTCGATAGAATGGGGGTATCATATAAATGGCCATATGCAAAGACTGGTGTGGTGGCCCAGATTGGTTCTGGATTGCCTCCCGTTGTTGCTCTCAGGGCAGACATGGATGCCCTACCTCTGCAAGTATATACATTCACATCCGTGCTTACATATTTTCATGACAGCGCCAATTATGTTTATGTTTGTAAGGTTTTCGTTATTTCTATTATTTGATAAGCGCCATATCTGGTGTATTTAAAGGAGCAAGTGGAATGGGAGCACAAGAGCAAAATTGCAGGAAAAATGCATGCATGCGGGCATGATGCCCATGTTACAATGCTTCTTGGAGCTGCCAAATTGCTCCACCAACGGAAGGACAAGCTCAAGGTTAGTACCATTTCTTTTTTTGGTTTAAGTGGCTTTCATTAATCATAAATACAATATGGTGTAAAGCTGCTAGTTCAAACAAAAACAGGGCCAAAACACTACCCAGTAGCAAAATCACGCGTATACAATACCAAAGTGTCAATAAAACTGCAATCTCAACATCATAAACCCGTAATCGCAGCCCAACATTAAACGATAAAAATAAATTATTAAGCACCTACAAACTGGGTTAATCTAATAGCTCATAATTTCTGCACTATTCTACCCCTAATATATATTTTATTTTTACCAAACCTGATCTGATATTGGCTGTGACAGTTTGCATCTATTCTACCCCTAATATATATTTTATTTTTACCAAACCTGATCTGATATTGGCTGTGACAGTTTGCATAATTTCTAGACTGTTCTTGATTTAATATTGATTATTGGTTGCTTGCAAACCCTTGCTGGTATGAGTTTTATGTTTAAAAAAAAATCAGTCATAATTATCCATAATAATTAGGAAAGCATATGACTACGGTGCAGGTACCTTGTAGGGTGAGTTCATCTATATAGTGCCAGAGATCTCTGCTATTTGGAAAGAGAAAAAGAGAAAGAGTAGTAATCCTGCCAACAAAAGTTCAGCTCGAGCATGGTTGCAAAATATTGACCCCTATTTTTTGTTGAACCCAATGATCGAAGATGGGGCTATCAAATTTACCACTTTTCATCTAGAAGGGGTGGCTCATTAATGGTGGTATCACAGAATAATCATCCAAGGTCACAACTCTATCACCACCTGTAATGGTATAAATTTGGAATTAGAGGTTATACAAATAAAACCACTAACTAACCAAATTAACCATACATTGAAAGGAGGTAAATCCAATAGATCTAGCTACAAGTTGATTAGAAAAGGGGCTAAGAATACTGATCAGATTTACCAATTTTGTGTTGTGAGAGTCTCCTTCTTTCTTAGTTGAATTTGGAATGTAATTGTGAAATTAGGTTAAAATGCGGGATAATTGAGGTAATTTGATAGAAACAGTAAGCTACAGATGTTCCATGGAGCCACCAATTGAGATCTAGGCAAACTAAGATGTTTAGAACTTGTTCTTCGAAGTTCGGCCTGATTTTTCGGGACCAGGTAGCATAATCCGCTCTAGCCCCTCAAATTTTCCATTGTTGAAAGCTGAACTTGTTCATTACTGTTGACATTGTCGAAATACCTGAATATAGCTCCCACACTTGTTTCTTGTACACAGAAAGAAATGGAGAGATGTTGGGGATAGGGGTTTACCTAGGTCAAACCCTGGTTTATGAATTAACCTTGAATGAAATAATGCAAATACTGAAATAATTGTTAAGGAGATATATCTTAGGTCTGCAATTGTTGATGATGATGCAATGCTCTTTGAATGTAATCACAAATGTTGTTTGTAATGGCATGACAAGCACATGGACATGAAAAACCCTAATCACACACATGCTTGCATGAAGATTGATGTAAGTTTGCTCCACAATGCTTGAATGATGAATATGTAGCCTTGAATCTCTAAAGATGCTTGATGATGAATGTTTCATGGATGGACAAATACTTTAAGTAGCATATGGATATCAAAATGAATCGATAGGATGTCTTTATATAGGGTTCCCTAGGTAAATTATCAATTAAGCGGACCTCCAACAGTCATGTGTAGCTTCGGGAATCAAATGTCATCGGAGAGATTATAAACCTGCCCCATTTACAATTGGGGCCCGTTTGAGAGGGACTAGGGCATTTTGGGGTGCCTTGGTCCTTCTACAAACATGAACAAAATAAATAGCTAGGGGGGAGGGTATCCCATGATAGGAACCACCACAGGGTGTTCATGAGATCAAAGTTGGAGAATAGGGTCAAAACAGACCAAGAAAGAGGATGGAGATAGGACATGATAAAGTAGGAGCACAAACACGAGGTGTAAATTGGACCGGTTACAATTTATGACGCTATATTTAGCTCTCACTTTAATGGGAGTATGAGCCTATGCAAATACTCGTGATAAAGTAGAAAGATGAGAGAGAGTATTACGCAAGTAATTGGTAAAAAATTGAATGTAATATTAACAATGAGCAAACGCTCAATAAATAGGATTACAAAGAATCACAAGAAGGCAAGTTTCTAAAAAGAAACTGCCAATAA
Organism: Cryptomeria japonica; assembly: GCF_030272615.1. Classification (NCBI taxonomy): domain Eukaryota; kingdom Viridiplantae; phylum Streptophyta; class Pinopsida; order Cupressales; family Cupressaceae; genus Cryptomeria; species Cryptomeria japonica. The sequence continues at coordinate 591,282,184 of NC_081415.1, read as the reverse complement.
GATCGAGCAAGATCTTATTAAGATATTTACACTAAGTTTACAATATTGAGCATTAATAATAAAATAATAAAGTATTATTCTAATACCCTCCCTTAATGCTCAATCTATCAACTACACCAATAGACCCCCTGAATTTTACAAACTTATCTAGACTGAGGGGTTTGGTGAAAATATCTGCTGACTGCTCCGAGGTAGCAACATACAACAACTGAATGGATCCGTCTTCAACCAACTGCCGAATGTAGTGACAATGAAGTTCTATATGTTTGGTTCTCTCATGGAAGACTGGATTCTTGGCAAGTTTGAGAACTCCTTGATTGTCCGAAAACAAGGGAGTCGGACCTGCTTGAGATATTTGCATATCTCTAAGCATTCGACGAAGCCAAACTGCCTCACAAGCTGCCTTAACAGCTCCTCTATACTCTGCTTCTGTCAAAGAGAGAGCCACTGCCTGCTGCTTCTTACTAGTCCAGGTGACTGCACCAGATCCCAAACTGAACACATATCCAGAGGTTGATTTCCTGTCATCAACTGAGCCTGCTCAATCTGAATCTGTGAACCCACTGAGTCTAGGATCATCACTCCTAGTGTAAGAAGTCCATAATCCGAGGTGCCTTTCACATAGCGTAGGACACGCTTCGCTGCTACCCAATGATCAGCCCTGGGGGCCGTCATGAAGCGTGAGATGTAGCTCACTGCAAAATTGAGGTCAGGTCTAGTGGCAGTGAGATAGATGAGATTGCCCACTAGTTGCCTGAATTGTGTTTCATCTACAAGAGGAGAATCAGACTTGGCTAACAATTTTAGACCAGTCTTCATAGGTGTGGAAGCAGGTTTGCAATCCTGCATTCGAAACCTGTCAAGCAAGCTTCTGGCATACTTAGACTGAGAAAGGAAGATGCTGCTATCAGTCTGCCAAACCTCAACACCCAAACAATAATGAAGAAGTCTTAAATCTGTCATATCAAAAGTGCTGCACAAATCCTGTTTGATTTCTGAAATCAAATTTGCTGAATTCCCAGTAATGATCAAGTCATCCACATAGACAACAAGAAAGAGAATATCATTACCAGAGTGTTTGATATACAGATTACTGTTTGAAGGACTACGCTGAAAGCCATGAGCAACCAAGTACTGATCAATTTTTATGTACCATGCTCGAGGAGCCTATTTAAGTCCATATAGTGCTTTTCGGAGTCTACACACTTGCAGTTCTGAATCGACAACCTTGAAACCAGGAGGCTGCGTCATGTAGACTTCTTCCTGCAATTCACCATTGAGGAAGGCACTCTTCACGTCCATTTGATGGACTTTCTAACCATACTGAGCTGCAATGGCGGGAAGAAGACGAATAGTACTCATCTTGGCAGTAGGAGCAAAAGTCTCCTCATAGTCAATGCCTTCTCGTTGTGTGAATCCTCGAGCAACTAATTTTGCCTTATATTTATCTAAGGTACCATCTGCATGATACTTGACCTTATATACCCATTTACAACTAATGGGTTTCTTCCCTGGAGGAAGATCTGAAAGAACCCAGGTGTGATTCTTCTGAAGACTTTGGAACTCAGCATCCATTGCCTGTTCCCACTATGGAATCCCTTTGGCCTCTACATATGTTTGAGGCTCATAGATACTATGGATGTTAGCCATAAGAGCAAAATTAACTGTGTTTTGCTGTTTGCCCTTATTTCTGGAAGCTCTACCCTCAATGAGCTCATCAGGACGAAGAGCACTGATGGTCTTAGCCCACCATTTAGGCCGAAGAGTAGATGTGCCAACATCAGGAGCAGGAGGAATAACTGGAAGAGGAAGCGGATCAGGATCAGGAGGAGGAGGAAGATGAGCATCTTCCAGAGGAAACTCAGGTAGTGCATCATCAAATACAGAATCTGCATCATCCCTCCTATCAGGTGAACCAAATGGAAGACAGATACCTAAGTCAGAAGCCTTCAAAGGCTGATCCTCATAATGCTGTTGAGATGAGGAAAGCTGAAATGGTCCTCGTTCTTCATCAAAGACAACATCACGACCGAAGATAAGACGATCAGAATCTACATCAATCAGTCGGTAAGCCTTATGGTTGTCACTGTACCCTGTAAACATGAGCTTCTGACTCTTGGAATCCAACTTAGTGCGCTTGGCATCAGGAATCCACACATAAGCTAAAGAGCCAAAAACTTTCAAATGGCTGATCCTAGGTTTGCGACCAGACCATGCTTCCTCAGGAGTCTTATTTTTAACAGCATGAGTGGGTGACCTATTAAGAAGATAGACTGCTGTGAACACTGCTTCTGCCCAATATTTCTTAGGAACGTTTCTATGTTCCATCATAGACCTAGCCATTTCTGTAATGGTGCGGTTACGACGTTCTACAACGCTGTTTTGCTGAGGGGTGTATGGTGTGGTTAATTGACATTTTATGCCATGTGTATCACATAAAGTAGATAAAGCAAAAAGAACAAAAATCCCCCCTATTAATAGACCTAAGAGTAATAATAGAAGAACTAGACTCTTTTTCTACTAAGGCCTTAAATTTCTGAAATACATTAAACACATCTGATTTTTGGATAAGGAAATACACCCACATTTTACGACTGAAATCATCAACAAAAAGCAAGAAATACTTGCACCCAGTAATTAAAGTAGTATTCATAAGACCACATACATCAGCGTGGACCGGCTGCAGTACCTTAGAGGCTCGCCATGAGTCACCATCCTTGAACAGTGTCCGGTGCTGCTTCCCAGCCTTGCAAGCATCACAAATGCGATGATTCTGAGTCTGAATATCAGGTCGACCATGTACTAAGTCTTCCCGAACAAGCTGTGCAAGATAATGAATGTTCAGGTGACCATATCGCTGATGCCAGAGACTGCTGATAGATGAAGATTTAGCTGCGAAGGCATGTTCAAGAGAATCACCTGTATCCACAAGTCTATATAGACCATGATCCTCAATGCCAACAGCTACAGTAGTGCTAGAAGCACGATCAACAATCGAGCACTTATGTGTATTGAGAATGACATCCAGCTAAGGAGAATGCCGCATAATCTGACTGACATAAAGGAGGTTATGTTCCATACCATTAACATAGTACACATTGAGGAATATGAGATTCCTCCCTCCAGACTGTATTTGAACGCTGCCCTTGCCGATAACAGTGTACTCTTCACCACCTCCAAAAATAATTGAGTCAGTGTAGGGAGAGAACTCAACAAACTAGTCACGCCTATGAGTGAAATGACGAGAAGCACCAGAACCAATGTACTGGGCAAAAGACTTCACATGATCTACAGGTCTTTTAGCCATGATGGCATAAAAGGCAGACTCTTTCTGCTCTGTATGCTCAGCAACATTGGCTTTAGGCTGAGACCCTCCCTGCTTCCATTGCTCGGAAGCCAATCTGGTACGACAATCTTTGATCATATGACCAAATTTGTGACAGTAATTTCATTGCACCTTCTTTTTCTTGAAACCATCCTGAGACCGAGAAGAGCCCTTTTGTTGAAAGGATTGGGATGACTGGGATTTGCCTTTATCCTTGTGAAAGGATTTGGCAACAAAGGCATGTTTTGAGGAGGCTGAAGTAGCACCGCTACCAAATTGTTGTTTCCAATGATCCTGCTGCAGAAGTTTGGTGCATAACTTTGGAAACTTCAGATCAACATTAGTAGAAGTAATGTTGAGAGTCTCTATAAAGTGCTCATACGGTTTTGGTAGACTTTTCAGAGTAATGACTACCTTATCCTCTTCCTCCATTTGCCGACCAATAGCTTCGAGCTGATCTCGAATGTCCTTAATCTTTGTAATATGCTCTTGTAAGGTCACGCGTTCATCCATCGTTATGGAGAACAACCGATTCTTCAGAAAAAGGCTTGTCTCTTGTTGGATGTCTCATGCAACTCCTTTAGATGCTTCCAAATTTTTGCAGCTGACTTGCCGGAAGGAATCTGAGGTAGTTGGTCATCTGTAACAGAGAGCTTGAGAAGCATAACAGCTTCTCGATTGCGGTCATCAAACTTGTCCTGGTTAGCTCCAGGTGTTTGAGGACGGGACTCCGTGCCCAAAACAAGATTATCTAGGCGGCGATATTAAAAAATAATTAGCTTGCGCTGCTTCCAGGTGTTATAATTTTTCCCATTAAATTGCTGACTGCCTTCCAACATCAAGTTGGTCAATGATGCCATCTTACACGTTTCCCAATGTACGAAAAATGAAAAACGAGGCGTTGGCATGGAATTCAAAAAATTCGAATCCCAATGCAGAAACAGAGGTATATGCAGGTATAGACTTTAAAAAAAAATGAAGTACGACAAACACGAATTTCAAGAAAAAATTCCGGCTGACCCAGAAAAATCCAAAGACAACCCAAAAATCCTTGTGAAAAACCCAGAAAGAATCTGCTGTCGGAATTTGGATCTGCTGGCTCGAAAATCGAGGCACCCAAAAAATTCTGACAACGACCGAGTTGAGATCTCGAAAAACCCACCATGAATCTGTGCTCAGAAAAAAATTTCGACTGCATCTGGATGGTCAAAACCCTGGCCGAAAGTCAAAAAACGCGGGTTTGACCAAGTTGCAGGTTGCAGAAAAAAATGGCGGGTCTGTACTGTGCTGAAAAATGCCGAAAACCTTCGCTAGACAGATGCAAACAGGAAGAATCCCGTTACACGGCATGAACACAGTCCTTAACAACCTCAAAAAATAGAAGATTTAAAAAAAAGACTTTTGAAAACAAATTTTTTTCTTTCAAAAATCTGCAGCAAAACCAAGAGGCCCGAAAAATCTCCAAAAAGAATTCACAAATTCTTTATTCAGGCTTTGATACCATATTACACAAGTAATTGGTAAAAAATTGAATGTAATATTAACAATGAGCAAACACTCAATAAATAGGATTACAAAGAATTACAAGAAGGCAAGTTTCTAAAAAGAAACTGCCAATATGATCGAGCAAGATCTTATTAAGATATTTACACTAAGTTTACAATATTGAGCATTAATAATAAAATAATAAATTATTATTATAATAGAGAAGAGCAATTAGGAGCAAGATCACAAAGAGATAAGATGTAATGTTCCCACTTTAAAATAGAATTTAATAATAAATAATAATAATAAAATTTAAATATTAAAAATTAAATTAAAATATAAAAGAATATAATTAAATATAATCAATTAAAATTTAATTAAGTTAATGAATGGTCCAAAGACCTGGAAGGAAAAGTAGTGACTCCCTCGACAATGAGATATAAAAGGGAGAAGAGAACCTCATTTGAGGGGGGGATAATTTGAAAATGAGAAGTGCACATCTGATTTAAATAAGAAGTGCAAACTTGATTGTGAAAGGTCATGTCCTTTTCAAAGGGCAGAAATAATGAAGAGTTGCATTCTTTCAAAAGGTGCTAATGGTGACAGGGTGTGTCTCTTGCCAAAGGGCATGCATGGTGAATAGGTGTGACCTCTCCCTCACATTGAGAGATATAAAGGAAAGGGATCAAAGCATCTGGCAACATCACCATGGATTGGATCAGATCAGAACTGTTATTAAGTTACAGGTAGTAGCAAGGATAGAAAAGATAGAAGAAGACTATTCAGATTGCCAGTAAGACAGGAAGAAAAAAGTAAGGAGCAGTGACAGGTACGTTTTCTGAGTTAATATTAAATATAATAGTCAGCATCTTATGTATATATCAAAATTCAATATGTACGTTAATGAATATAAATCATTGTGGACAATCTTAATCAAATTGATGACCATTAGTGTGATATAAAATTGAAAAGGCAAACAATATATAATAATTCAAACAGCATTGTAATAACTACACACAATATCACTGTTAGACACAATGCATGTACATATATTTGTTAATAAATCCATAAAGAATAAAGCAAGTCAAATTCAGTTTGTATAAATTATAATACTGTAAATTCGTACAGTGCTAATATGGTGAGAAGTAGCCATGACAGAAAATGAACAATTCTGATACAAAGTAGTATTAACAGAAAGCATGAGACACTAATGTAACAGAATGTAAGAGAATTGTAATGACTATTTCAAGTACAATTAATTATCATAATGGGTTGAATTGAATAATAAATATAACTTCATTAGAATATCACAATTGGTTCATTGTATATGAGGTACTCTCTTTGAAGTACGCTACTCCATAGTGGATGCCTAACACTTGCTAGATGGAGCCAAGAGGGGCGTAGCATCTGCTCTTGGGCTTAAGAGGGAAGGTGGTTGTGATGAGGGGGAATGACGATAGGACACCTCACTGGGTACGCCACTCCATGATGGATGCTTAACACCTGCCACATGGAGCTAAGAGGGATGTAGCATCTGCTCTTGGGCCTAGGGTGGAGGGTCTCTTGGACACCCTATCCAACCCGCCTACCCTAGTGCATTGAGAAATTGGATAATAAAGAATGGCAACTAACCTATAATCTGATTTTATCTAACAAATATAATGCTAATGGTAATCAATACATTAAAAATTTATATCATTCGATCTAATTCATTAGCCTATGTTTCAACTTATAAGTATTACTTCATATATGTTCTCTAATTTTGTGTTGCAAGAAAATAGTATACAAAGGTACTCCCTTAAAACTAAATTACCCATTTCAGATTTGGGAAAATTTAAGATAATTTAGAGTATAACTAATTATGGGACATTACATAAGACATCACTAATTTCGAGGAACCAAGCCCCCAATCTTAGGATCTTAACTCACACAATCTTATGCAAGGACACACCAAGACAAAGATAAAAAGGCAAACAAACAAAGACAAAAGACAAACAAAGCCAAAAAAACACACAACACAAAAAGGCTCCAAGTCAACTAGTCGAAGAGATCTTGCTAATCAAAATGTCTTAACCATTAATATCATTCTTGGAATGCTATCACAAGAACACAAGCGATCACATAAAAAGAGCAAGAGCATGCATCAAATGATGAACTATTATCCACAAATAGCAAAGCTATGAGCTCATGGAGAAAAGAAAAGACGACATGGATGCCACGAGCTAGCAACCTGTGTTATGCTAGGTTATCCATGTTGGGGAGGAGAGTTGGAATAGTCTAGCTGTGTTTTGCTAGTTCCACTCATCCTGCTGCATATGCTGCTTTCTGGTTTCAAGAATTAAGCATCTCGTATAAGACTTTGTTTTGTTTGGTTTTGAGCATGCAACAACCTGTATAAGACATGAAATAAAAATGCAAATGTGTCTGGTTTCGGGCATGAAGCATTTCGTATAAGACTTTGTTTTGTCTGGTTTCGAGTCTGAACACCTCGTATAAGACAAATATATGCCTGGTTTCGAGAACATCTTGTATAAGACTTTGTTTTGTCTAGTTTTGAGAATGTGTACCCCATATAAGACATAAAAAATGTTGTGTCCGGTTTCGGGCATGAAGCATCTCGTATAAAACTTTCTTTGTTTGGTTTCAAGTCTAAACACCTCGTATAAGACATGAAAAAATATAGTACAAAGAGGGTGATATGCTATGCCCCCCTTAAGATGTCAACATAGTCCTATGTTGATGTCTTAAGGAAGCTAGAAACAAGGATACACACCTTCAACACCAAGGAGATATCCTTTTAGGCAACAATGTTCATCAATCCAAGCTAAAGAGGCATTACTCTTATAAGCAAGGACAAGATAGTTGAAAAGAGATATTTTGCAACAAGTGTAAAGGAAATCCTTGGAGGAGAACAAATCTTTACTCAAAAGAATCTACCTCCAAGAGGAGTTCTTGATAAAAAATGTCATCATCGACCAAAAGAGAAGAAGGAAAACGAGAATGCATACCTTCACCCTATTGCTAAGTGAAAGGGATTCTTGATGAAGGATGACCCACTTTTGACCTAAAGTGAAGGGTTTGTTTAAAATAGATATACATTGCCAAGTGAAGAAGAGGTTGTAGTCAAGGTTACACATCTCTTGCATAAGAGAAAATCCTTGAGCAAACAAACAGCTTCACACAAGGAAAAACATCGTATCATAAGCAAACACCAACCAATAAAGGAAAAGTGGATCCTTAGAAAGGATAAGAGAAAGATCAATGCCCCTTAAGCGTGGAGACAATGAGAATGATTACACAACCTCCAAGGAAAGATATATTCATAAGAGACGTACCGTTTCAAGCAAGGAATTAGGTCCTACCTAAGGAACACACATGTACTCGCATGAAGGATAATTCTACGCAAGAAAGGACATCATGTTATGAAAAATGTAATACAAAAGAAGAGGTAATATTTAGAGAGAAAGGGAGAATTAAATATATATTGTCTTTGCCCCCCAAGCGAGGAGACAAGGAAGAGCCATGTTGCTGCTGTTGAAGATATAGCTGCAATAGAGATCATCAATGCAATGTTCCTTATTTATTTCTTCTCCGTTCTTTTCTTGCCTTGTTTGCTGTTGGCGACTCTTCATGTTGCTACGGCTGTCGGTGAAGGTGATGTGGCTGTTGATGCATATGTAACCGTCCGTGCCTTTACCTCTCCCTTCGTGTGCCTCTTCATTGGAAATCTCGATATGTTATATTGATTATTCTTCCTTGTCTCATGCTCTTTTCTTTGGCAGATTCGATAGATTCATGATCGGCTTCTCTCATTCATCAAATTAGTGTGATTGTGTCTGTCAGATCAGAGATATTATGTGTTCCTTCTGCATCCAGAGTTTTCTGTCATATGAATTTTTTTTTTGATTGTATGCGAGATTTATCATTTGAGTTCATTCTTACGATTGATTTGTAGGGAATCAAACTCATATTATTGTGATTGATAGTAATTTGAGACTATCATCAGTTGTATTCTTTTCTGAGATATAATAAAGTTCATTTTGAGTGGGCTGGGTTTTTCACTCTCAGGTGGAGGGTTTTCCCAAGATAAGGGCTTGTGTATTTGTGTTTCATTCTTTATTTTTTGTTCTCATTTTTTCTATATTCTAGTTCAAGTTTTAACATGGTATCAGAGCGGGTCTCGAAGATCGATCCAGAACCAGAATTTTTAAGTTCTTTATTTCTTTCAGTTGTTTGCCTAAGTCATTCATTATGGTGAACAGATTGAAAGTGGAAAATAGACTAGATGGTTCGTCAAATTTCTCTTCTTGGAAATTTAGAATTCTGATCACTCTAGAAGAGAATGATCTCCTTGACTATGTCTCAAAAGATGTAGAAGAACCTTCTGTTGATGCAGAGAACATTCAATGGAGAAAGAATAAGACCATGGCTAAGAAAATTCTGATTGATTTTGTTAAGTATCATTTGGTGCCTATCATCTCTAAGTTGGATTCAGCTAAGGAAATGTTTCAGACTCTAAAGGATTTTTATGAATTCAACAATACCATCAGAGCTTTAGCCCTGAGGTGTCAATTGCTGCATGTGAAAATGTCTAGAGGAGAATCTGTTACTTCTTATTTCATGAAGATTCTGAGTTAAAAGATCAGTTCAGTGCAATTGGAGATACTTTTGTTGATAAAGACTTGGTTATGTTAGCTATGAATGGACTTCCCATCTCCTGGGAATCCTTCATTCAAGGCATTAGTGGAAGAGATGATCTTCCTAAATTTTATAGGTTGAGGGCATATTGCATTCAGGAAGAATGCAGACAAGAAGCAAGAGGTTATGGTCGCAAATCTCATCATGAAGATGATCATGTGCTTGTTGCCCATTGGTGCAGGAGCACCTGGATTTCTTGATAAATTTTCACAATTTTGGAGTGAATGATCCTCAATGGGATCAATGAGTGAATAAAGGACTGGTGGTAGGTCCACAAGTGTGTTTTAGGGGTATTTGTAGTTTGTTTGTCTCTAGTGTTAGCTTGTTTTCTCAGTTTTGGCCAATGTGCCTTTGTAAGCCAAAAATGACATCATTTTGCAAAATAGGATAAAACTCCTTATAAGGTCTCATAAGGCTTTTGAACATGTTGGTTTGATGTTAAGGAACCATCCTAGGGGGTTTAGAGTGAGTAAAAATGTGTAAGTTTCAAAAATGCATGGTGGAGCAAAAGTTGTCATTATTGCTTGACAATTTTTTGCAACTTTTGGAGCAATTTTTGTAAAATGATCAAATCGGTGGTTAAGGAACCGATGGAAGGTTGGTTGTCAGTAAATAGGCATATATAATGCTTTTTCAATCATTGTAAAGGGGTTGGAAGATCAAAAGAGCACATTTTTGAATAAGAATTTGAGGCAATTTCTAGATTTTGCAAACTTGTAATTTGCTTATAGCAGTCCGTACTAGATGGATTGATCTTGGTACTATTCTTTCATGGTGATTTAGTATTCATTGTTGTGGTGCTTTGGAAGTGATTGTACTCCTTCATTCTGCAGGTTTAGTGTTGTGTTTAAAATTTTTCTTGTTTGCACTGCTCTCGGCCTGAACAAAGGGATTAAGACCCTAGCAATGGCTCCTACTTGAAATCCCATTGTGTTTTCTCAATTGCCTTTGGGATTCAAGTCATGGAGCCTGTGTACAGTGTGAATATTCATTTTAGTGCCTTGGAAGTTGCATTGGAGCAATTTGCTATCAATCCCTAGGTGAGCTCTGTCGTAGCTCGGCTAGGGAACTTGACTGTTATTTGCATTATTGCTTGCAGGGATGAACAAATGAGATTGGGCCAAGTGTTTGGCATGGAAGATGGTTGTCTAGCAGAGTCTCAGAGAGAGTATGGAGGTGTGACATGGTGTGGAGATCAATAAACCCTATTGGAGAACACTCTTAAACCTTAAACCCTTAAAAAAAACCATTTTGGGGTCCGTACTTGTACGGACGTACCAGACAATCTAACCCCCTCAACCTCAAAGAATGTCCAAAAGGGTATTCGGATCACTAAAGCTCTTAGGAGGTCCTTTGGAAGCTTTTTGAGTAATTGGGCAAAAACCGAGAAGGTAGGGCTAAAAGGGGCTCTTAGGGCTACTAGGCCTAGAAAATAGGAATTTATGAAAGCGATGAAGAAATGGAGGGAAACAAGCCACAAAACCACATGGTAGGAGTTGTTACACCATCTCAGCATCCTCCTAGTCCTCTGCAAGTGAAGGTTAAAGATTTTGACAACTTGATGGTTGGACTTACCCTAGTGAGTTCTAGCCATGAACTTGAGTAGTTGGAACAAACTAGTTGATAGAGAGCTTTCCAAAAGAGTTTAGATGTTGGGATTGATTCAAGAGGAGAGCAGGGTGCAAACAAGCATGGAAGCCCACTATGACACCTCTTTCTAACCTGCAAATCAAAGTGCAACTCTTTTGTGAGATCCTCCCTATCACCCATGCATCTAAGGGGAAAGGAAAGAAAGGTAACTTCAAAAGATTTAGAGACAAGAATTTTGAGTCAGCCCCTGATGCCAAGAAAAAATGGAAGGACCTTTCTAGAATTCAGTGTTTTAGGTGTGACAAATTTGGTCACTTTGCCAGAGATTGTGTATCAAAATCTAAGCCTCAAGCAGCTGCTGCAAATGTTGAGAATCCTTCTACTCAAAGAGAGTCAAGTGAAAATTTTGAAGGATTCTTATTTATTTCTGCACTTTCTAGTAATGTTCCTACTAACAGTGATACATGGTTGATGGATAGTCGAGCATCTTGTCATATCACTGGTTTTCGTGAGCACCTTTCAAACTTGAAAGAAAAAGACTCTCATCTTCAAGTTATCATTGGTGATGATGCTTGCTATTCTGTGAAGGGTGCTGGTTATACTTCTTTTCAGTTGAACTCTGGTATTCCTCTTCATTTAAGTGATGTCCTATTTGTTCCTGGTATTAAGAGGAATCTGATTTCTATTTCTGCATTAGAAGACAAAGGTTATCATGTTGCTTTTGCTGATGGAAAAATACTTGCATGGAAGAAGAACTCTAGTATTCAATCAGCTCATGTTATTGGTGTTCGTCATGATAGTCTTTACAAGCTTTCAGCTCATCCTATTCAAGTCTTAGCTCATGATTCTTCAAGTTCAAGTGAGCCGTGGCATAAAAGATTTGGTCATTTAAATTTCAAAACTTTGTCTTCAATGGAAAAGGTTGTCATTGGTCTTCCTAAGCTGAATCAAAATCATGAAAGTGTTTGTAAGGGGTGTGCTCTAGGTAAGAACATTAAGAGCACCTTTCATAGTAGTGAATGTAGGGCAAAGAATGCTCTATAATTAATTCGTTCTAATTTATGTGGACCTATGTCAATTGCTTCTCTTAGTGGTTTTTGGTATCATGTCACCTTTATTGAAGATTTTTCACGTAAGTGCTGGATTTACTTTCTTAAGTCTAAAGAGTCTGATGAAGTGCTGTCTAGATTTAAAGAGTTCAAAGCTCTAGTTGAAAATCTATCTAGCAAGAAAATAAAAATTCTTAGATCTGATAATGAAGGAGAATATGTTTCTAGTGTTTTTCATAACTTTTGTGTTGAAGCTGGGATTAAGAGGGAGTTCTGTGTCCCTTATAATCCTCAACAAAACGGTGTGGCTGAAAGAAAGAACAGGACAATTGTTGAAGCAACAAAGGCTATGATTCATGACCAAAGTCTTCAAACATTTCTTTGGACATCAGTTCACATTCAGAGTCGTGGTCCTCATCAGATTCTAAACAACTTGATTCCAGAAGAAGCTTTTACAGGTGTCAAACTAGATGTAAGTTATTTCAAAATCTTTGGATGCCTTGTTTATATTCATGTTCCTAAAGAGAAAAGATCTAAATTAGAACCTTCAGGCAAGAAAGACATCTTTGTTGGTTATAGTGAATCTTCAAAAGCATATAGAATCTACATTCCAGGACAAAAACAGATTGAGATCAGCAGGGATGTTTCTTTTGATGAAGATGTAGCTTGCATGAAATTCAAAGAATCTAACATAGAATCTGATAAAGAAGATTTTGAGCATCCTCAAGATTTAGATACGGCTGATCCGAATCCATCTTCTGACATTTAGAGGGAGTTTACAAATTTAGAAGATCCTGTTGATTCAGCTGATCCAATTGATCCAGTTGACTCTATAGTTACATCAGCAGGTCCTAGTAATAGTTTAGCTAATAAGAAAAGACCTTTGTGGGCTAGACACACTATGGAAGATGCTGAAAAATATGCAGCCCCTCGTAGTACTTTCAGAGAAAGTAAAAGACCTCACAAGTTTGCTGACTATGTATATTTGATGAGTCATATCTTAGCATCCGAGCCTTCAGATGTTGAAGAGGCTTTAAATCAGCAAGTGTGGAAGGATGCCGTGATAGAGGAATATCAATCTATTATGAAAAATGATGTATGGGACATTGTTCCAAGGCCTAAAAACAAATCAATGTTTTCTTCTAAGTGGTTGTTCAAAATCAAACATGCAGCTGATAGGAGTATAGAAAAGTACAAGGCTAGATTTGTAGCCAAAGGTTTTTCCCAAAAGGAAGGTATAGATTTCGAAGAAACCTTTGCACTTGTAGCACGTTACACTTCTATTAGGATTATCGTAGCTGTTGCAGCTGTTAAGGGTTGGAAACTTTATCAAATGGATGTGAAAACAATCTTCTTGAATGGTAAAATTGAAGAGGAGGTTTACATTGAGCAGCCAGAGGGCTTTATTATTCACAATAGAAACTCTCATGTATGTAGGCTGAAAAAGGCCTTATATGGTCTTAAACAAGTCCCTCGTGCTTGGTATGAAAGGATAGACCACTATCTTTTGAGCTTGGGTTTTCTTAAAAATGATGCTGATCCAAACTTATTACTTCAAGGTATGTGATGATAAGGTGCTGATTTTAGTACTATATGTTGATGATTTATTCCTCACTGGTAATCATGATCTCATTGACAAATGTAAGAAGGATTTAGCTTCAGAATTTGAAATGAAAGATTTTGGTTTGTTACATTATTTCCTTGGACTTGAGGTATGGCAAAAACCAAATGAAATCATATTGAGTCAAGGTAAGTATGCAGTTGATATTTTGAAAAGATTTGACATGTTAGAGTGTAAGTCTATGGTGACTTCTATGGAAGTAAATCTGAAGAAATTACATGATGATGCAGCTACTTCAGATTTAGTTGAGCCTACTATGTATAGACAATTAATTGGCTCTTTAATGTACTTGGTTAACACAAGGCCTGATATATGCTATGCAGTTACTACCTTGAGTCAGTTCATGTGTGAACCAAGACATATTCACCTTGTGACAGCCAAACATATATTGAGATATGTACGTGGTACAATTGGACTTGGCTTAAAATTTTCTTCGTGTGTAGAGCTGAACTTGCTGGGATTTTTTGATTCAGATTGGGCAGGCTGTGTGTTGGACAAAAAAAACACTTCAGGTTGTTGTTTTAGCCTAGGTTCAGCTATGATTTCTTGGTGCAGCAAGAAACAATCTTGTGTTGCACAAAGTACAATTGAAGCAGAATATGTTGCAGCTTGTGTGGCTGCAAGAGAAGCTGTGTGGCTTCGGAAATTACTTGCAGGCTTGTTTGGACAACCTTTGGAACCTACTGTGATTATGTGTGATAATCAAAGCTGTGTGAAACTTTCAGTTAATCCAGTATTTCATGATAGAAGCAAACATGTGGAAATTAAATATCATTACTTGAGAGACATGGTTTAGCGAAAAGCAGTTGAACTCAAGTGTTTAATGAGTTCTTCTCTGCAAGAGAAATTCGAGGTGAAATCCCCTGGTTAATGAGTTCTCTGCGAGAGAAGTTCGAGGTGAAATCCCTTGATTAATGAGTTCTTCTCTGAGAGAGAAGTTCGAGGTGAAATCCCTTGATCCACCCTTTGGGAGTAGCTATGGTGGAAGTCATGTGTATGACTTTATGATTTTTATTTTTTGGTTTTATTCATCCTCTAGGAGTAGCTATGATGAATATTGTTATACTAAGATAACAACTTTATTGAATAAAATCTGTGATGGTTTTTTTGTTTACATCTTTTGAGTTGCAGTAATGTGTACTTGTCATATGTTGACATAATGAAGATCTCTCTCTTGCTAAGAGGTAGTGTTGAAGATATAGCTGCGATAGAGATCATCAATGCAATGTTCCTTATTTATTTCTTCTGGTATCAGTTCATTAGCTTCCCTTCTTTTCTTGCCTTGTTTGCTGTCGGTGACTCTTCATGTTGCTACGACTGTTGGTGAAGGTGATGTGGTTGTTAGTTCATGTGGCTGTCGGTGTATATGAGGCTGTCGGTGCAGTTGTAATTGTCTGTGCCTTTCCCTCTCCGTTCATGTGCCTCTTCATTGGAAATCCTGATATGTTATAGTGATTATTCTTCCTTGTCTCGTGCTCTCTTCTTTGGCAGTTTCAATAGATTCATGATCGGCTTCTCTCATTTATCAAATTAGTGTGATTGTGTCTATCAGATTAGAGATATTATGTGTTCCTTTTGCATCCAGAGTTTTCGGTCTAATGAAAGTTATTTTTGATTGTATGCGAGATGTATCATTTGAGTTCATTCTTATGATTGATTTTGTAGAGAATCAAACTCATATTATTGTGATTGATAGTAATCTAAGACTATCATCAGTTGTATTCTTTTCTGAGATATAATAAAGTTCATTTTGAGTGGGCTGGGTTTTTCACCCTCAGGTGGAGGGTTTTCCCAGGATAAGGGCTTGTGTATTTGCGTTTCATTCTTTATTTTTTGATCTCAGTTTTTCTATATTTTGGTTCAAGTTTTAACAAGTTTTAACAGCTGCCCCAAGATGATTATTATTGAAAAAGCATCACCACTTATGACAAAGAGCCCCCAATGAAGTTAACTACCAGTGCCATATGGTGAGGAGCAATATGATAGGGTGAATGGATTGCTAAGGTACTACCTCTTCTCCACCAAGAAAAAGTGCAAGATCAGTTGTAAGAGCTATGCGAGCTTGATCATATTGGTTTTGAACAAATGCTTTAAAGGCCTTAAAATTTCCAAGAGAATGAGAATAACCACAATGAAAAAGACAATGCTTATCGTCTTCCCTATTCTTATAATTTTGATTAGGTTTAAGAAAGGGAAAAACAACATTCTTATCATACTTCAATCTCCAAAAGATTCTTGTAGCTAATTTCTCTTGATCATCAATAGGAGTAGGTCTTGGTTCTTGAGATGTAGGACAAGGGTTGTTAGAAGGAGGTGGATTGTCTTCTGTTATTTTGATAGTGCCATTATCAATAAGTTCTTGTAGTCCCTTTTGAAAACAAGGACAATCATTGGCATGGTGATCGTGGGTTTGATGATATGAGCAAAAAGGATTATATGAGGAAGAAGCACCTTTAGATGGGTGATAATTTCTATGCCATGCAAGATATTCCTTAAACCTTTGCACCCTAAGGAGATCATCCATAGGTGAATGATGAGGATGTGCTAGACCTTCTGTACTAGCTTGTGAAGGAGGGTTTATAGGGACTTTAATTCCTTGTTCATATTTTCCAAGTCCTTGTCCACTATAACCTTGTTTTGAGATTATGTTATAATCGCTACTATAAGAACTTTTTAATTGTGAAGGAGGACTATTATCATGAATCTCTTTAAAATTTGTAGTGTAAGGGCACATGGAAAGATCAAAGGGAGAATTAGATGAAGAAGGAATATCCTTTGTAGGAATGTTCTCCTTTTTATCATCATTCATATCCTCTTTGATAGGTTGGGAAGGAAGGTCCTTATCATCTAGGGCTTCATCTTTTCTTAATGTTATATAAGGAGATAGGTCATGAATACAATGCATAACATCATGTTCCCTACAAATACTTTGATGACTAAGATAACCTCTAGGAGAATAAGGAGGATCTAAAGGGATTGATAAACCAACATTTTGATCTCGCCCCCCTTGCACTAGGGTATGCCTATGAGAAGAGGATGGTGTCATGTTGCTCTTCAATGCTTGTCGTCCATTAGAGATATTATTGATAGGAGTATTGACTTTTTCCCCATTCACATTAGATACCATAGGAGAGGTACAAGTATTAGCTTTTTTGATGTCATTTCTAGGATTATCATTGTCTACAAAAGCCTTTATGTGATCTACACATGTAATGCATGTTTTTAAAAATATTATCATGAAACTGTTGATTTTAACACTTTCAGATTAATGTAAACTCAGAAAATCAGAATTTAATTACTAACTAAATTGATTAAATGAATAGTTTATAGTTTTCCAGATTTAAGCATAACCAAGAAAAGAACAAAATAAGTACAAGACACAATTACCCTGGGAAAACCTCCTAGGAGGAAAAACCCAACCAGAAAAGATCCTCAGATCTGATTATGGATTGAATTCATATGAAGGTTACAACACTTATCTCATGTACTTGAGGGTGATTGCACTCAAGATTGCACTTTCACAAGCATCAAATGGTTACACCTTGACAGTAATCAGGTCCAAACCCTAGGTCTGCAATCTTTGTATCAGAAGTCTGCTCTTTGATGGACAACAACCTTATTCCTTAATTCACTCTCTTCATTGATGAGTTTCGCACCTCATCTATCAGATGTAGTTTGCTGATATGACAGAGGTAATTCGCTTTTAACTGCAGATGTAATTTTGCTCCTTATAAATTCGCATTGGCAGGCACATGTATTTCGCATGAAAAATGAAAACTGAATGTGTGTAATTGAGGTGAGAAGTATCTTTATTTATATGATGCATTGTCCATGTATGTTGGCTTATACTTTAATTTATATTATTTTCCCTTTAATCCGAAATGTATTGTATATAGGGTTGGACCTTTGCATGTGGCGTGGAGTAGAGTGGGGTTCTTTAAGATGTGTCGAGAGGTATAGGGCCCAACCCTACACGCTAAAGGAGGGACCGGACCCTTAGGCGGATTCCAATGTTGCCTAAGGCAATTGGAATCCGCCATCCCTAATTACAAACAACACTCCCTCTTAATTACGGAGGAGAATCATAATCATAATCTTCCATCTTGCACACAAGCAAAGAATGAAACTACATAATATAATCTTCCAGCTCGCACACAAGCATAGACTGGATCCACCTTACATTGTCTGTAGAGGGTGGAGAGGATCTTTTCTACCATCTTACATTGCCCACAGAGGATGGTTAACAATTACTCTTCTCCCTGAGAAGATTACAATACCATCTTACATTGCCCGTAGAGGATGGTTAACAATTACTCTTCTCCCTGAAAAGGTTACAATACCATCTTACATTGCCCGCAGAGGATGGTTAACAATTACTCTTCTTCCTAAGAAGATTACAATACCACCTTACATTGCCCGTAGAGGGTGGTTTTGATACAACACAATGTATCACTGAGGTTGAGACTCCCTCTCAATCAGGGTTTCATTTTCCACAACACCAAGTCTGTCCCTGAAGTACACAAACTTCACTTTGGACAGAGGCTTGGTAAGCATATCTGCAACTTGCTCATCAGTGCTGACATACTTCAGCTGAATGGCGCCTCTTTGCACCATGTCTCGAATGAAGTGATAATGAGTTTCCACATGTTTTGACCTGTCATGAAACACTGGATTGATAGACATTTTGATACAACTCTGATTATCACAATGAATAGTTGTAGGATCCCAAGGCTGACCAAACAACTCAGCAAGAAGCTTATGAAGCCACACTACTTCTCTAGAAGTTACACTTGCTGCAATATACTCAGCTTCAACAGTACTTAGTGCTACTGAGGATTGTTTTCTGCATGCCCAAGAGATCACTGCGGATCCTAGGCTGAAACAAATATCGGAAGTGCTTTTCCTATCTTTGACGCTTCCAACCCAATCTGCATCTGAATAACCTTCCAAGGTTATTGAAGTGTTAAGTGGATACTTCAACCCATAACCAACTGTGCCTCGCAAGTATCTTAGGATGTGCTTGGCTGCAACAAGATGAACATGTTTGGGCATGCTCATAAACTGGCTGAGAGCATTCACTGC